>NC_140531.1:43148028-43173028 GCF_057382185.1 Mchenga conophoros
TGTGTGTGTGTGACAGAGTTCAGTGAGACCGTGGAGGAGAGAGGGGAGAGGGGGCAGAATCGGGAGGGAGTTAAGCTTCCTGACAGCCTGATGGATGAAGCTGTCCTTCAGTCTGCTGGTCCTGGCCTGGAGACTCCGCAGTCTCCTCCCCGACGGCAGCAGCTTGAAGAAGCTTTGCATTGGGTGTGTGGGATCAGCCGCCATGCAAAGGGCTTTTTTAGTGAGACGGGTGCTGTAAATGTCCTGGAGGGAGGGGAGAGAGACACCAATGATCCTCTCTGCAGCTCTCACTATGCGTTGGAGGGTTCTATGACAGGACGCATTGCAGGCTCCAAACCACACAGTGATGCAGCTCGACAGGATGCTCTCGATGGTGCCTCTGTAGAAAGTGTGCATGATGGGGGCTGGTGCTCCTGCTCTTCTTAGTTTGCGGAGAAAGAAGAGACGCTGCTGTGATTTCTTGGCCAGTGCTGTGGTGTTGTACGTCCAGGAGAGATCCTCTGTGATGTGCACACCCAAGAACTTGGTGCTGCTCACTCTCTCCACAGACGCTCCGTCAATGGTCAGAGGAGCATGCTGGGTGTGCATTCTCCTGAAGTCCACAACAATCTCCTTCGTCTTCTCCACATTCAGAGAGAGATTGTTGTCAGCACACCACGTGGCCAGGCGTCTCACCTCACTTCTGTAGTCGGTCTCATCCCTGTTGCTAATGAGACCCACCACCGTTGTGTCGTCCGCAAACTTGATGAAGAGGTTGGAGCTGTATGATGGAGTGCAGTCATGGGTCAGCAGAGTGAAGAGGAGGGGGCTCAGCACACATCCCTGCGGGGCCCCCGTGTTTAAAATGATGGTGCTGGATGTATTACTGCCAACCCGTACTGCTTGAGGTCTTCCGGTGAGGAAATCCAACAGCCAGTTGCACAGTGAGGTGTTGAGCCCCAGCTGGACCAGTTTTTGAATGAGCTGTTGGGGGATTATAGTGTTGAATGCTGAACTGAAGTCTATGAACAGCATTCGAACATATGAGTCATTTTTGTCCAGGTGTGTGAGTGCCGAGTGGAGTGCAGTGGAGATGGCATCATCGGTTGAGCGGTTGGGCCGATACGCAAACTGGAAGGGATCCAGGGAGGGGGGCAGGACAGTCTTGATGTGTTGCATGACTAGTCGTTCGAAGCACTTCATCAGGATGGGAGTAAGTGCAACAGGATGGTAGTCATTAAAGCAGGAGGGAGATGACTTTTTTGGGACCGGAATGATTGTGGTGGCTTTAAAACATGTGGGGACGACAGCCTGGATGAGTGATATGTTGAAGATGTCTGTGAAGACATCAGTGAGTTCCACTGCACAGTCTCTCAGTACACGACCAGGAATGTTGTCAGGACCCGGAGCTTTACGTGCATTGATCCTGCTGAGGGATCTCCTCACGCTGTCCGGTGACAGAGTCATCACCTGGTCACCAGGAGGGGGTGGGGTCTTCTGTGCAGTGGTGCTGTTTTGGACTTCAAAGCGAGCAAAGAAAGTGTTCAGCTCGTTCAGCAGGGGGATAGTGCTATCACAGGTCTGTGGTGGGGGCTTGTAATCTGTGACGGTCTGAATGCCTCGCCACAGGCTCTGTGAGTCTCTGCTGTCTTTGAAGTGATGAGATATTTTCCTGGAGTACTGTCTCTTAGCCTCTCTGATGCCACGGGAAAGGTTGGCCCTAGCTGTCCTCAGGCTCGCCTCGTCTCCATCTCTGAAGGCAACATTCCGAGCTTTCAGCAGCCTGTAGACCTCTCCTGTCATCCATGGTTTTTGATTGGCCCGGACAGTTATGGTTTTCGTGACTGTTACATCCTCAATACACTTGTTGATGTAGGCAGTAACAGTCTCTGCGTACTCCTGGAGGTCAGTGGTGTTGTTATAGGTGGCAGCCTGCTTAAACATGTTCCAGTCTGTAGTATTAAAGCAGTCCTGTAGAGCCTCTGAAGACCCCTCTGGCCACACTTGTATCCGCTTACGAACCGGTTTGGTCACTTTAACGAGCGGTCTGTAAGCAGGCATTAGCATGACAGTGATATGGTCTGAGGCGCCGAGGTAGGGGAGGGGAAAAGCTTTGTAAGCTCCTCTCTGGGTGGTGTAAACAAAGTCCAGTGTGTTATTTCCCCTTGTTGGAAAGTCTATGTGTTGTTGTATTTTTGGAAACACGCACTTTAAGTCTGCATGATTGAAATCCCCAGCCAGGATGAGAAAAGCATCAGGATGGGCTGTCTGCTGCTCACTGATGTGCTGGTACAGTTCATTCAGTGCCTCATTCCTGTTGTTGACATTGGAGGAGGGAGGGATGTACACAGCGCACAGTAGTATGGCTGTATATTCCCTCGGTAGATAGAATGGCCGGCACTTAATAACCATTAACTCCAGCACTGGTGAGCAGTGTTTGCAGACCGCAACAGCATCGCGACACCAGGCATCATTGATGTAAACACAAAGTCCTCCCCCGCGGGTCTTACCTCCCGCGACGATGACTCTGTCAGCACGGTAGCATGTTAGCTGGTCGAGCTGAATCGAGCATCAAGGATACCAAAACCAAGATCCACAGAGGCCAAATCCTACCGAGAATCTGTGGCGAGCGCTCAAAATGAATGTCCATGCCTGGAAACTGTGCAGTTTGGACCAGCTAGAGCGATCTGCAAGGGAGGAATGGGCCAAATAATTTTGGCCTCAGGTGTGTTGTAATAGTGTTTGAGGTGCTACATGTCAATTCATCTAAAAGAAAAAGACATTTCTGCAGTGATGAATTTCCCAAATACGCTTTTTTCATCTGCTCCTGTTTTTATAAAATACAAAATCATGACAATATTGAATGTGATATTTAATATTTAATACATACTGCATATCTCTTTGTATTATAAGTATGTATATTTAACTGGTGATTCACCATTTTTTCAGATGTGCATCCTTATTCAACAAGACATTGTGGTGATTTTTATTTATGCAGAGCGTTAACAAAGCAAAATACACTGTTTTGTTTTTTTGTTCTTATGCTCCTTCTAACCTGCCCTGCACAGTTGTTCTTATTTTGAACTGTATGTTATTACTGTTCTTGATTTAAAACAAGCGAGTTAGTATTTTTGGTTATCTTCATCTGTGGTCCTTGTCTCCATGTCTCTGCTGGTTGTTTCAGGTTAGCCTTGCGTCGTGTCTCTGTGTGTGTCTCTAGTCTGGGTCACGGCCTGTGAGTGTGTTTTGTTTCCTGTCTTATTTTGATAGTCCCGTTTCATGTGCATCCTGTTCTTTCTCACACTTAATGGCAATAAAACTGAATTTATTCTAACAGGCATCAAATCAAAACCAACTAAAGTTCCAACCAGCAGTCTTTCATTACCCATCGATAACTCTGCTGCCACACCAGGTTAAGAGTCTTGGTGTCATCCTCAACAGCACTCTTTCCTTTACAGCACATATAAATTATATTTTCATCTTCGTAATATTACCCATCTTCGTCCTTCTCTCGCTCCAAACAGTACCGCCTTGCTCGAGCATGCTCTTGTCACCTCTCGTTTCGATTACTGGAATTCTCTCCTCTGTGGTCTGCCTCATAAATCTCTCCGTAAACTGCAGTTAGTTCAAAATACAGCTGCTCGTATTATATCCAGAATTAGATCCATTGAACATATAACAGCTGTACTTAAACAGCTCCTTTGGCTTCCAGTTTCATAACCTCGCCCCTCCATATTTGCCTGATCTCCTCCGTACGTGCTCGCACTCTCGTACGCTCTTCTTCAGCCTCCCGTCTGTCTGCTCCACCTGCTCACCTGACAGGACTCAGAGCCTTTGGTTGTTCTGCCCCGAGACTTTGGATGCTCTGACACCAGATCTCCGGGCTACAAACTCTGTCTCTACTTTTAAATCTTCAAACCCATCTTTTCAGGATTGCGTACCCTTCATCGTGACTCCATCTTTATCTTTTTTTTTTTTTTACCTTGTTTAGCTTTTATACTTGTTCTTTATTTTTCAATTACCTTTATGTTTTTATTTTGTTGTACTAATGTAAGGTGACCTTGATGATCTTTAATGGTGCCTAAAAATAAAATGTCCATCCATCTTCTCCCACTTATCCGGGCTGGGTCGCGGGGGCAGCAGCCGAAGCAGAGAAGCCCAGACCTCCCTCTTCTCAGCCACCTCCTCCAGCTTGTCGAGGGAACACCAAGGCGTTCCCGTAGCAATGGGCCAAACACCCCATACTCCTGGAGCACCGTACTATAATAAAATGTATTATTATTATTACTTCCTGTGTGTCATCCTTTAGATTCCTTTCAGCCACGTTCCCCGGGTGTGTCCTCTCTGCCCTGATTCCCTCCTGCGTCCTTATTGTCTGAGTCTCCCTCTGGTCTTTGTCACATCCTCATCACACCTTTCCCATGTGTGTGCACTGTTTGTTTGTTTAGCAACCACTAGGTTCTCGACTCTAGTTTAGTCCGAGTTTTCTGTTACTTTTGCATTTTGTTCTCTAAGCTCCAACAATAAACCTGTCTGAGTGAAGTTCCTCTCTCCGTGGCCTCTGAAAGCTGCCAACCACACAATGACACATGACAAATAATGTGGTTTATTTTATGCTTTGAATCACAGTTTGTACGCAGACAGGAGAAAACTTATTTTAAAAAGAGAAATTTTTGATGTTTACAGAATTTATAAAACATAAAGTACAGGTTTTATTATACAAGCAGAACGTCACATGACTGTGTTAACACTCTGCCATCTGTTAGACCATCCCCACACATACTTCATATGTTCAACACTCAAAATCAAAACCTTTCTGCCAGCAACCGCACGTGGAAGACTCGTCCTGCTACAGTGAGCAGAGGGACACTGAAGAACCATGTGACACTAACCAGAACCCAGGGTACAGGGGTTTGCTGAAGGTGGTGTGGAAGGTGTAGAGATGGATCGGTGAGCCGGAAGAAATTCTGTAGAAGGTCAGAGTACCAGCGGGCCAATCCACATACACCGCTACTCTGTGAGAGGCGGAGGAGGAGGAGGGGATGGCTGTTTCTCTGTTATTGTGCCAAACCGAGAAACTTTCATCTTCAGCACACCTCAGACTCCAGGAGTGATCGTTCCCTCCAAACCTGCAGTCATAACTGTTTCCTCTCCTTCTGACGCTCCTGTAACTCACTGCTATAAAAACAAATCCTTTCCACTCGACCTCCCAGTAACAGCGACCAGTCAGCCCAGTGGTACATAGCAGCTGAAGCCAGACGTCAAACCTCTCTGGATGAACAGAAAAAGGCTGCTTCTCTGTCACTGCCGTCACCTGCCTGTTGTTGTCTGACAGTTTGAGTTTCCTGTTTGCTGTGTTTGCATCCAGTGCAAGTTCACAGAAATCTGAGAGTGGAAGAAAAACGAAGCATCATTAACACCAGACTGACAGTGATGTTTAAATAAATACAATCTAAAAAGTTACTATTGGGATATAAAGGGACCAACACTGGTGTGGTCATTTAATCATTTTCTTTTTATTTCTGTTGTTGAAGTTAGAAAAGCATCACTGGTTGTGAGAAATAAAATAAAAACCCCCAGAAAGAATGAAAACTGTGGAGGTTTAATTGAAAGTTAGCTACAAACAATAGTTAAGTACTGTGGTTGTACGTGAAGTCAGATCTAGACTTGTAGTCTAAACCAGGACCAAGACAGACCGAGTCAAGATAAGACCGAGACGGTTCATCCCAAAGCAGCATCTGGCTGCAGTATTTAAACTGCAGCCAGATGCTGCTTCGTTTACGGGTCTCGGGCATATTTATGTGTTTTTGCGATGCACAGCCCTCCTCACACTTGTCTACTCACTCACTGAGAGGACAGACATACAGGGAGTGCAGAATTATTAGACAAGTATTTTTGAGGAATAATTTTATTATTGAACAACAACCATGTTCTCAATGAACCCAAAAAACTCATTAATATCAAAGCTGAATGTTTTTGGAAGTAGTTTTTAGTTTGTTTTTAGTTTGAGCTATTTTAGGGGGATATCTGTGTGTGCAGGTGACTATTACTGTGCATAATTATTAGGCAACTTAACAAAAAGCAAATATATACCCATTTCAATTATTTATTTTTACCAGTGAAACCAATATAACATCTCCACATTCACAAATATACATTTCTGACATTCAAAAACAAAAACAAATCAGCGACCAATATAGCCACCTTTCTTTGCAAGGACACTCAAAAGCCTGCCATCCATGGATTCTGTCAGTGTTTTGATCTGTTCACCATCAACATTGCGTGCAGCAGCAACCACAGCCTCCCAGACACTGTTCAGAGAGGTGTACTGTTTTCCCTCCTTGTAAATCTCACATTTGATGATGGACCACAGGTTCTCAATGGGGTTCAGATCAGGTAAACAAGGAGGCCATGTCATTAGTTTTTCTTCTTTTATACCCTTTCTTGCAGCCACGCTGTGGAGTACTTGGACACGTGTGATGGAGCATTGTCCTGCATGGAAATCATGTTTTTCTTGAAGGATGCAGACTTCTTCCTGTACCACTGCTTGAAGAAGGTGTCTTCCAGAAACTGGCAGTAGGACTGGGAGTTGAGCTTGACTCCATCCTCAACCCGAAAAGGCCCCACAAGCTCATCTTTGATGATACCAGCCCAAACCAGTACTCCACCTCCACCTTGCTGGCGTCTGAGTGGGACTGGAGCTCTCTGCCCTTTACCAATCCAGCCACGGGCCCATCCATCTGGCCCATCAAGACTCACTCTCATTTCATCAGTCCATAAAACCTTAGAAAAACCAGTCTTGAGATATTTCTTGGCCCAGTCTTGACGTTTCAGCTTGTGTGTCTTGTTCAGTGGTGGTCGTCTTTCAGCCTTTCTTACCTTGGCCATGTCTCTGAGTATTGCACACCTTGTGCTTTTGGGCACTCCAGTGATGTTGCAGCTCTGAAATATGGCCAAACTGGTGGCAAGTGGCATCTTGGCAGCTGCACGCTTGACTTTTCTCAGTTCATGGGCAGTTATTTTGCGCCTTGGTTTTTCCACACGCTTCTTGCGACCCTGTTGACTATTTTGAATGAAACGCTTGATTGTTCGATGATCACGCTTCAGAAGCTTTCGAAACATATCGTTATCGTTCTATCGCCCAGCTCTAGCTCGAAGTGAGCCTTTAATCAGGGCTGATACAAAATAACAAACCATAAACTATGGGAATGACAAAACTAAGAACCTAACTGAGAGAAACTAAGGGCTATGAACGAAGACCATGAACGAAGACCAGGACTGAACTATGACGAAGTACTGTGGACAGACTATGAACACGACATGAAAAACTGAACAAGATCTTGGTGCTGGCACATGAAGGTGCAGGGAAACATGACTGGAGAAAGTGACTATGAACATGTCCGATACAGACTCTTGCAGGCTAGAATCATGACGTGCAGCTAGAGTAACAGGGTGCATGAACAGACGGCGCGACACAGACTGAACGAAACACAGAGACTAAATACCCACAAGGATGATTAGGGGAAGAGGCCACACATGGGAGCACAGCTGACACACATAAACCTAATGACAGGACAGGGGAAGTGAAACTAAATACAATAAACAAAGAACGCTGGACTCTTTCAAAATAAAACAGGAAACATGGAGATTAAACATGACATGAACTTAACATAACCACACAGACATGAAACATGACAGGTAGACACACGAACCAGGGAGACTGAGTACAGGGGGAGATGACAGAAAACAACTAAGTAATAAAGGAATAAACAGCAACCTAGAAATTAACTAGATCAAAAATGAATACAAAAATACATAAAACTCAAACACTGGGTCACACGACCCAGTACCGTGACACTGGCAATGATGGCACTGTTTGTGTTCCTATTTTCCTATTTTAGTTAGAAGACTGAAATGCCATGTTGCAATACGGTACTGCTACGGTAGCCAACGTTTCAAATGCAGGTTTGACAGGCTTGTGAGTGTACACTTTATCCAAAACCTAGTGAGGGTTTACTTATGCTTGCCAGTGGGTGGCTGTAGCTCAGGAGGTAGAGCAGGTCACCTACTGATTCAGACGGTTAGTGGTTCGATCCCTGGCTCCTCCAGGCCGCATGTCAGCAGTATGTCTGCAGCTGGCCTTGTGCTGGCCCATGTGTGGGCCACCTCTGGCAAACCAGATCTGGGCCACCAAAGGGCCATCATTCTTTGCCGTATGTGGGCCATGTGTAAGCACATTGTGTGGGCCAGATCCGGGCCATTACTATTTTGCTATGTGGGTAGTGTTTTATACCTGACCCTGGCTCTCTTCCCACAGATGTCTCTAAAGTAGTCTGTCCAATTCTAGAAATTGTTTGAGTGATCTTGGGAGGCACTGAAAATAATAAAGCATGTGTGGGAGAATGTTCATTCTGACAGACTCTATCCGAGAACTCAAAGTCAAAAAGGGGATGCCACCATTGAACATCTGACTTTATGTTGAACCGCAAACATTTTAGAACCCCGCAGGGTAACCCCCAAACATTTAATAGACTCATTATCCCACTTCCAATTATAGTTCATTCTTAGTTCTTTTGATGGGTTAAAGTAAACTTTAGTTTATGTAAAATATTAATTTTATACCGAGAATATTAGTCATATTCTTCTAACATGGTCATCAACTTTGGGAGTATTTGGGTAGGTTGTGCTAAAGCTAACAGAAGATCATCTGCAAATGAGGCCATTTTCTGCTCTCCTTTAGTAGATGTTACTCCTTTATATCCATTGGTGAGGAGTGGTGGAGCGCAGCATCCTTGTAGTGTTCCTCTGTGTAGGTAGAATGAGTCTGTCAGATCCACACTGATCTTGGTTTGTCATATAGTGCTGCCAGTGTGCTGATACTGGATGAGTTCATGCAGAAAAGACTTACAGAATCGAATGCTTTCTCTGCAGCTACACTTATTAGCAGAGTCATTTCACAATGTGTGGTGTTCTCCTAATACTATCCTGAGTTTGTTTGATAAAACCTGTGTAGTTGTTGTGTAATAGGTCGGTTCAATGGTAACTTTATTGTCCCCAATAAGAAACTGATTTGCAGTCTGTCCATACACACAAAAAACAAAAACAAACAAACAAAAAAGAAGCCCAGAAACAACAGCCCAAATTTTATCGTCAACAAAGTGCAATGGCAACAACACCATTATGTCTGGTAATACTGATTCCAATCTCAATTTGTAGCCAGTATTTAACATACTTGCAGGTCAGTAATTTCCACAGTCCAATTGATCTTTTCCCTCTTTGGGGATAGTAGAAGTGATCGCCTCTCTTTACCGAGTCTCTGTGGGCTCAAAACACGCTGCGCCAAAAATTTATCCAAGGAGTCCAAGGATCATGTCCCCCGACACAAACAGAGTAACAGTGTACGCTGTTAAGTGCAGGAGGATTGCCAGGATTTATACATCGGGGAAACCAAACAACCTCTGGCTGAGAGGATGGCACAACACAGAAGAGCCACCTCGTCAGGCCAGGACTCTGCAGTATATTCACACCTACAGGCCAGTGGACACTCTTTCAGTGATGAGGATGTAACATCCTGGACAGGGAGGAACGCTGGTTTGAGGGCGGAGTCAAGGAGGCCGTTTACGTGAAAAGGGAAAGACCATCTCTGAATCCATTCCCCAACTCTCTATGAATGGTACTCATGGTTATTGATCAGTGGTTGTTGATCAATGCTCATAATAATTTGCATATTAACAGTGTTGGGGAGTAACGTAATACATGCACCAGC
Source organism: Mchenga conophoros (assembly GCF_057382185.1). Taxonomy (NCBI): domain Eukaryota; kingdom Metazoa; phylum Chordata; class Actinopteri; order Cichliformes; family Cichlidae; genus Mchenga; species Mchenga conophoros. The sequence continues at coordinate 43,157,774 of NC_140531.1, forward strand.
GTTACGTATTTAAAATACAAAATATGAGTAACTGTATTCCGTTACAGTTACCGTTTAAAAAGGTGATATTCAGAATACAGTTACTTTGCTGAAATTAAGGGATTACACAGCGTTATTTTCCTGTTTCATATGTTCGGCTATATGCTCTCTATTTTTGGTTTCCACGCCCCAAACAAAACACACATTAAGAGGCTCTAATGTCTGTGTCTCAATCTCGCGGCCCATGTCACCTCTACTTGCGGCCGCATAATGACGTGAAGAAATATTTAAAAAAATTATTTAATATGAAGGCAATAGGCAGAGAGAGGCATAGCCCTAAAGCATGGAGCCTGATGGGCAGTGTAGTTCGTGCTGCAGGGAGAATGGACTGTCATACCCGTGATGTGTCTGTGAGTGAGGGAGGGAGAAAAAGGAAAAGTATGAGCTGTCACGGGGCAGAAACGGGAGCTGGAAGCATGTAAATATAATAATAACCACTGCAGCCAAACAGAGAGCCTGACGAGCCCAGCTGTGAGTAAGCTATTAAGACTCGACTGTACGCTGTGTTCCTGTTTTCCTCTGAAACAATAAGTCCCGTTGCAGCAGCCTTTCAACACCTCTCTCTGTCTCTCGCTAGCAAAGTTGACCCAGACAACAAAGTAAAGCTAGTTTTCAGCTACGTACCCGACGTATCAGTCAGAGGTCCCTTTACTACAGTTCGGAGCCGCGGACCTGTTTTATATACGCGCCGAATAGTTTTCTATATGAGCTCGCTGCAAAAAGTGCAGCTTTACCTAATGTCCACCTACTGTTACTCATTTATATTAAGATTTAAACATCTGGTTGGTGTTGGTGTGGAGAGTAACCTTCAGTAATAGTAATAAATCACACAGCAATCGTTCATTCATGTAGTTGTAAAAAGCATGATAATATAATAGGTAATCCAAAGTATTCAGAATACATATGTAATTTGTAATCTGTAGTGGAATACATTTTAAAGGTAACCTTCCCAACACTGCATATTAATGATCATAAACTGACTCCCAGCCCATTGTTCCTTCAAGTGGGCTGGTTTCAGTCATTATGCAAATGTACTGTATATAAGGTTGGTTAAACCTGCAGTCAGCTGAGACTGAAGAAGTCATTTGGATGATTGACGCAGCGTTTCTCCCACTGAAAACGTCCAGATGAACAGAATCAACCTTTGGGATTTACTTAGCTGGATGACTTAGCACGCATCCTTGTGCTACCACTGTGTTGTCACAAGTGACAGATACTATGACATGAGCAGCTGATGTCACATGTTCACATGTTTACCGCTGAGTTTTTCACCAATGTATTGAGAGACATTTAGCAGAAATGTGACTAGTTTGTAATGATGCAGAATAAAAACATGCTTACACTTTTTCAGACCAGGTTTCAGCCTTTGCGCTCCACTATGCTCCAGGCTGAAGGAAGAAATAAAGCCAGAATGAGCCTTCAGAAGCTTCCTCATTATCGAGGATCTTGTTGCGAGAGAGCATGTGAGTTCAACAGTAGAGTCCATACCTGAGACTGTCCAGTCTCCACTGTGGATCCTTTAGTCCAGCAGTCAGTAGCTTTACCCCTAGGTCTTCTGGATGGTTGTAGCTCAGGTCCAGCTCTCTCAAGCGTGAGGGGTTGGATTTCAGAGCTGAGGCCAAACAGATACAGCCTTCCTCTGAGATCTGACAGCCTGACAGCCTTGACACAACCGCAAATAAAGAATGACATATTATTGAAGTTATATATATTGCTCTTCTCGCAATCGTTCGTCTACTGCGCGTCGTAGCCGATTCAAAAGAACAAGGCAAAACACTTTCCCGGGTACCGACAGCAACGTGATACCCTGCCAGTTGTTACAGTCACCCAAATCACCTTTCTTTGAAAGTTTGATGATGACGCCTTTTGTCCAATCATCGGGTACATATGATGTTGACCAGCAGGCGTTTAGGAGTCTTGTAAGGGCGGCTTCCAACTGGGGTCCGCCATGCTTTGGATGAGTGACAGACCATAAAAATTATTTTCAAATTACTCTGTATGTGGTCTGACCAAAACAGAAATCAGTTTAATAATCATCAAACTTCCAAAGAAAGGTGATTTGGGTGACTGTAACAACTGGCAGGGCATCGCGTTGCTGTCGGTACCCGGGAAAGTGTTTTGCCTCGTTCTTTTGAATCAGCTACGATGCGCAGTAAACGAACGATTGCGAGAAGAGCAGGCTGGCTGTCGGAGTGGCTGATCATGCGTCGAGCAAATCTTCACCCTCCGCATGATCATTGAACAAACATTGGAATACCAAAGGAAGATTTCTATTAATTTCATTGACTTCGAGAAGGCTTTTGACAGCGTCCACCGGCCGACTCTATGGTAAATGGCCTGTATTTATATAGCGCTTTTCTAGTCCCTAAGGAAAAAGTGCTTTACACAACCAGTCATCCACCCATTCACACACACATTCACACACTGGTGATGGCAGCTACATTGTAGCCACAGCCACCCTGGGGCGCACTGACAGAGGCGAGGCTGCTGGACACTGGTGCCACCGGGCCCTCTGACCACCACCAGTAGGCAACGGGTGAAGTGTCTTTCCCAAGGACACAACAGCCGAGACTGTCCAAGCCAGGGCTCAAACCGGCAACCTTCCGATTACAAGGCGAACTCCCAACTCTTGATCCACGATCGCTATGGGCTATCCTACACCAGTATGGAGTCCCTCAGCAGTTTGTAGATGCCTTTCATTGTCTTTACTCCAACTCCCGTTGGTGCATCCGGATTTTAAACTATCATTCATACGCATTCATACTCCGATAGATGCATCTGAGAGCAAGTTGGGGTTAGTATCTTGCCCAAGGATACTTGGCATACAAACTAGGGGAGCCAGGGATCAAACCACCAACCTTCCAATGAGCAGCTGACCTGCTCTACCTCCTGAGCTACACCCACCCCCTGTCTTGTGTGCTCTTGTGTGCAGCAACATCTGCTTTCTGTGCGAGATGGTCATCACAATGGAGGGGGGCGGGAATGTTTGAATTTGGTACCTCCTTTTCCAACTGTCCACAATCACTCGCTGCCGCGGGCAGACTGAGAGCCGCTGCCTGGGCTACGCCAGACAGCAATAGAAGCAGCCTCAGCGCTGATCTCTCCATCCAAACAATGCAGAGAGTCAACTGCTTTTATCATACATTCGATATATAATAGTTTGGACAGAAATCGTGATGTGGAGAAACAGTCTTTGCCGAAACAAAATTAAACTTCGACAGACGTTAAAACTTTACCTGAGAATTTTCAGTGCACAGCGTGGACTTTCCAATCCAGACGATAGCAGCATCACTCCTAAATCCTTCAGGTCATTGTTACTCAGGTCCAGCTCTGTCAGACTGGAGACCTGTGAGCTTAGTACCGAAGACAGAGCTTCACAGGTTCTTTCTGACAAATTGCAGCTGCTCAGCCTTGAAATGAGTTAACAAAACATTTGTAACATTTTGGGGTATAAAAAAAGACCTCCAAAGAGGTTTTACTTTTTCAGATACAAGAATGGTTGATTGCAGGATCAAACAGTTTAATAACACCACTTTAAATTTCCATAGGAATTTTAGATTCCATTATCTAAAGTTAATAATCTGACCAAAATATTTAAAACTGTCTATAAACAAAGTTGCAAACCAGTAGTTAATTTTGCTGGTGGTTTAATGTGTTGATTTGTTTTCACAATTATCAAATCACTGGTTTTGTTTAGTTTAGTGTTTAGTGAACAATCATGGTGTTTTAAGACATTTTCTAATTCTTGTTATCTATGTACTTACAGAGCTGTTTTTGAGGCTTTGACCACTAGCAAAAGCCTCAGAAGAGCCTCCTCTGAAGCAGAGTACTTCTTCAGGTCAAAAACATGCAGATCTTCTTCTGATGACAGTAAGATGAAGACCAAAGCTGACCACTGAGCTGGAGAAAGTTCATATGTGGAGAGGCTTCCTGAACTTAAATACTGTTGGATCTCCTCTATTAAAGAACGATCATTTAGTTCATTCAGACAGTGGAGAAGATTAATGTTTCTCTCTGGAGACAGATTCTCACTGAGCTTCTCCTTGATGTATTGGATTGTTTTCTGGTTGGTTTTTGACCGACAGTCTGTTTTTTTCAGTAGGCTCTGTAGTTTATCCTGATTGGTCTGCAGTGAAAGACCCAAGAGGAAGCGAAGGAACAAGTCCAGGTGTCCGTTTGAACTCTGTAAGGCCCTGTCAATCGAAATTTTGTTGATCTTCTTTGAAGATATTTTACTGAAAAGCAGTCGAAGAATTTTCAGAGACAGTGGTGGTGAAAGCATCACATTTTTGTTGCTATTTATAAGCGACATCCTCACATAAAGAGCAGCCAGAAACTCCTGAACGCTCAAATGGACGAAGCTGAACATCTTGTCTTTCCCTTTCCTTCCTCGATCTTCTTTGAAGATCTCTGTGAACACTCCTGAGCACACCGAGGCTTCGCTGAAATCAATGCCGCTCTCTCTCAGATCCTTCTCATAGAAGATCAGGTTGCCCTTTTCCAGCTGCTCAAAGGCCAGTTTTGCTAATGACTTAATGTATTGAATGCTCTTCTCTGGGCCATACTTTTCTTTTGTCCGATCAATCTGAAACATCAGGAACTCTGCGTACATCTCAGTCAGAGTCTTGGGCAGCTCTCCTCCCTCTCTGGTTTTCAACACATCCTCCAGAACTGTTGCAGTGATCCAGCAGAAGACTGGGATGTGGCACATGATGTGGAGGCTTCGTGATGTCACGATATGGGAGATGAGTTTGTCAGCCTCCTCCTTACCTTTGACTCTCTTCCTGAAGTAGTCCTCTTTCTGTTGGTCGGTGAACCCCCTGACCTCTGTTGTACTGCTGATAAACTCTCGAGGGATCTGATTGGCCGCTGCAGGCCGTGTGGTTACCCAGATGCGAGCAGAGCGTAGCAGTTTCCCATTGATGAGTTTCCTCAGCAGGACATCTGTTTTAGTTGCCTTTGTTACATCGACAGAGCGAATGTCTTCAGAATGAAGGTCGAGATGAAGGCGGCTCTCATCCAGCCCATCAAACACAAACAGAAGTTTGAATTTACTCTTGTCATAGTTGGTGATTCCTGATGACTGAACATCTGTAAAGATGTAATTAAGAGCCTCCTGTGGGATGCCTACAGTTTCTGGGATGCATTCATGAATGAGCTCTGCCAAACTGAACTTTTCTCCCTTCAGAGGATTCAGCTGACGGAAGGTGAAGGGGAAAATCAGATGCACATCTTGATTGGACCTTTGTTCAGCCCAGTCCAAAACAAACTTGTGAACAAGGAAAGTTTTTCCAATTCCTGCGATTCCATTGGTCATCACTGTTTTGATGGGTCTGTAGTCTCCTGAAGGATGTTTGAACATGTCTGTGGGTCTAATAGGTTTCTCTGGCTCTGCTGGCTTCCATACTTTGTCAATCTGCTGGATCTCATGCTGTGTGTTGATATGTACATCATACCCAGCTGTGATGTACAGCTCTGTGTAGATATCAACCAGACGCTGTTTATCTTCTGCCCAACCTTCTTGGGTGCACATAAACTTGTCCTGGAAGTTTGATTGAAGTATTTGCTGGAAAAACTTGATGGGGCGAGGCTCTGGTACTGGAACCACCACATCTGTATCAAACATGAGGGGAAAAATACAAAGTGTGCTGTGTATATTTCACGAATACCCATGTTGTTGTTGGAAGCAGTAAACAAAAAGTTCCATAAAGTTAAGCTTTCATTGTTCAGAGGAAGATCAATAATACAACAGCACTGGTAAAAATTAAAAAAAAAAAAAAGTTAAGCCAGAGTTAAAATGTCCTCAGGTTACTGAATTTAGTGAATCCCTGGCCCTGGATCCAGCCCTCTGGATGAAACTACTTGCTAGGTGTAAGGAACCTATGTTGTCACACAGCAAGCAGGTAATGCTCATTATGAGGTGGCCTCACTTCCTTGTGACAATTAAAGCCCACGCAGCAGATGTTGCTGCATTGCAACAGCAGTTTACTTGTGTATTCTCCCCTCTGCCCTCTGACCATCCTCATAAAATACTTCTGTGATCTCAGAAGGACCTGACACAACTCCGTAACTGTGGTTTGTGTTTTTTTATTGTTATCACACAATCTGCTTTATGTCACCTTTTGGGACCTTCCAGTGCACGCTGCCCTGGCTCCAGTGCTCTCCTCCAGCAGCAGCCTCCTCTCCAGGCCTGGTTGCTACTGAAATAGGGAATGCAAAATGCTCACTGGCTGTGCAAAACCAGCCTCCCTGACACCAAACCATGAACCTGCTGCTCCACTCCTCCCCTGCAGCTGAGCCACCAACCACACAGTGCCACCCCCCCACCGCCCAATTTGTGCCGGGGAGCCATCTGGCCTAGCCGGTCTTGAGACGCGGACAGGATGCAATAGCTGCTGTTTAATCCATCTGTGGCTGCACATGCTCACAACCCAATTGGTACCCCAGAAACTATACGTCCCTCCGTCCAACCACACACTTTTTCGGGTTGGCCGTGAACCCCGCCTGCCTCAGAGACTCCAGGACCACTACCACCCGCTGCATATGCTCCGCCCAAGTGTCACTATTGATGATGATGTCTTCTAGGTCGGCTGCAGCATATGCAGCATAAGGACGCAGCAACCGGTCTCTGAGACGCTGGAAGGTGGCAGGGGCTCCGAACAAGCCGAACATTAGTGTAACGAACTGGTACAAACCGTAAAGAGTAGAGAAGGCCCTTTTTTACTTTGACTCTGCAGACCAGGCAATCTGCCAGTAGCCCTCGGTTAAATCCAGCATCGGCATGGGATAAGCATCAAACTGTGACACCTCATTCACCTTGCGATAGTCTATGCAGAACCATATAGATCCATCTTTCTTCACTACCAGAACTATGGGGCTACACCAAGCGATGTGTGACTCTTCTATTACTCCCAGCTTCAAAACCTCCGCCAATTCCCTTTGCATGATTTGTCTTCTGTGCTCCAGTAACCTGTAGGGTCGTGAACGGACCATCACGCCAGGCCGCTTGTCAAATTGATGCACCATAACAGTCATACAGCTGGGTAAGGGGGAGAACACATTTGCAAAATGCTGTTGCAATGCAGCAACATCCACAACATCCACATCCACACCTGTGTGCAATGGTCATCACAAATGAAGGGAGGCAGGAATGGTGGAATCTGGAGTCCAACCAACGATCCCAGTTGCGTTCATCTTCGTGAACGAACTTCCGAATCATGGACATTAAGGTCTTATTCAGCCGCTCCACCAGCCCATCATACTGAGGGTGGTAGGCTTAATGCCCTACAATTCGTAAAGCTAGACATCTATGAAGTTCTTTGGTCAGTCAGTATCTTTTTCAGGATACCGACTCAAGAGATGACCTGAAATAGCACCTGTGCCACACTTAGCAGAAATGGTGTGCAGTGGCACTGTTTGTGGATATTGCCTTGCAAATCCACCAGAACTAACACAAAGCGATAGCCGTGTGAAATGGCCCGATGAGGTCCATGCCAATGCGCTCAGGACCTCCATTAATGGTAATGAGTGTAACTGGAGCCGATGGGGTCTCCCGAGAAGGCCCCACTGACTCCTCCGCTGAGCACCACACAGACCTCGCATGTCCCTACCGGCCGCGATTGCATACTGACACACAGTCCAATTAATTTACCGAACCTGGGCCAATCCGTCCGCAAAATTAAGGGGTGCGTCATCCTGCCTGTCACACAGCTTACCATGGCAGGATATTTAAAAGTAAAATGGGAGGCGGACTCTTCAGCTTTCATGCCTCTCTTCGGTGTTGGGTGCTCTCCACTGACTGTGCCAGAATAAAATACGAATAGTAGACAGCAGGAATAAATAACAAACAAGAGAAAGTCACACACTGGAGAACAAATGCTTGGAAGTAGTGCAAAGAAAAGACTCTAGAGTCGGGATTGTTGGGGTGGTGGGTGGAGGATAGTGTTTGTTAGCAGTCTGACTGGCCCAGGGGAAGAAGCTGTTGGTGAGTGTGGAGCAGGGAAATTATTTTACTGCTATTGTTAAATAATCTTCATTATTACCATTGCATTAATAATATAATCTGCAGTATGATCATTGCTTTAACAATGTAACAGATAGCTTTAAGAAGGCTTTAAGGTTTTATGCATACAGGTATTAAATTAACTTTGTATTCCAGGTGAAAACATTTATTTAGTAGATGACATATCCATAGTTTTAGTTCAGTTATTACATATCTGAGAGTGGCTTCTGTCTCTCTGTCTAGAGGTCAGGAGCTAGTCGCGAGGTGAAATAGGGTGCAATTGTGGTTAGCACACACACACACACACACTCAGTTAGAGAATCATTTATAGGTGAAAGTTTAATCATGTTTTGCTTGGGGTTGCAAAAAGAGCAGTTTGTCGCAGAACTGCTGCTGAGGTGTCAGGATGACAAGCGAGCATCCGGCAGTGACAGGAAGCACCTGTTATGAAGATAGAAGACAATTGTTCTTTTAAACGGTGTCAAAAGTCGTTGTGGTTTTGATATTGACGTATGTGTATATATCCTGTCTGTGACGCATGAAGGGGCGTCAGTAAATCAAGCCCTGACGGTATAAAATCTGTGTATGCTTTGAGGAAGTCGAAGATTAATTCCTGTCTGTGCACAGATTATTCTTCCCACACGTGTGTAGTCATTAAAATCATTGTTTGACCAAAAGCTTCTGGACCAAGGGTGGTTTGTACTCTCCCTCCTCAATTTTGAACCTTAACATGAGTCTGGAGGTATGGGACCTGACTGGCCTGAGAGGGCAGCGGGTCAAATAGGTGGTGGGCGGGGCTCGCCTGTGATGCCCCTGGTTTTCCTGAGACAGGAGGATCTGGAGATGGCCTCCAGGGGTGGCAGAGGGCAGCCAGTAAGTTATTTGGGAGTTGTTAATGACCCCTGTGCAGCCTTCCTGTTTTCAGTTGTGGCCCCTGAGTACCAAACACGAGGCAGGAGGAGAGCACACTCTCCACTGAGGAGGAGTAGAAGCTTCACACAGGGTAACTATGTGCGAATGCTGTTTGTTGATTACAGTTCAGCGTTTAACACAATAGTGCCCTGCAGACTGTTCACAAAGCTGAGGGATCTGGGACTTAACAGCCGTCTGTGTGCATGGGTGTTGGACTTCCTCACTGGCAGAACTCAGGTGGTGAGGGTGGGCAGGTGCTTCTCCAACAGCATCACCATCAACACAGGAGCACCTCAGGGATGTGTCCTCTCGCCACTGCTCTACTCCCTCTACACTTCAGACTGTGTGGCCACCCACGGCTCCAACACCATTGTGAAGTTTGCTGACGACACAGTGGTGTTGGGTGCCATCTCCAACAACGATGAGGCGGCCTACATGGACGAAGTGAAGAATCTGGCATCGTGGTGCCAGGACAACCACCTCCAGCTGAACGTCAGCAAGACCAAGGAGCTGGTGGTGGACTTCAGAAGGAGTCAGCACAGAGACTACAAGCCCATCATCATCAATGGAGCTCCAGTGGAGAGGGTGCAGTCCTTCAAGTATCTTGGTGTCCACATCTCCTCAGACCTGACATGGGCTGCCCACATTCAGGTCCAGACCAAAAAGGCTAGGCAGCGCCTGTATCACCTACGACAACTGAGGAAGTTCAGGGTCTCTCCAAAGATCCTCAGGACTTTCTATACAGGCGCTGTGGAGAGCATCCTCACACAGAACATGACATCGTGGTTTGGGAACAGCTGTGTGAAGGACCAAAAAGCTCTCCAGAGAGTGATCCATACAGCAGAACGCTGCTGCAGGATTGCTCTCCCCCCGCTTCAGGACACCTACACCAGGAGATGCCGGACTAGAGCAGATACTGAAGGACCCGTCCCATCCTGGCAACAAACTGTTCCAACCTCTGCAATCTGGTAGAAGGTTCCGCATCTTCTGGGCAAGGACAGAGAGACTCAAGAGGAGCTTCTATCCCCAAGCCATCCGTGCCCTCACTCCCACACACACACACACACACACACACACACACACACACACACACACACACACACACACACACACACCCTCTCACATCATCCATAAGTGGCTGAGACAGGACTCTCTTCCAGACACTCTAAACACACCGGCACAATGTACATTTCAAATTCCTTTCATTTTAGATATGTTCAGATTCTGTAAAATAGTCAGATTGTCTATTCTTATTTAATTCACTTAATGTACAGAATTCACCTGCTTGCTGCATACATGCTACTACTGCACACTCACCTAATGTATATATCATATATAATGTTCTAATGTTCTTCCTCCCCTCCCTCAGTTAGCAGTTATAGTGGAAGTGAGATAGCAGTAGGACAAGTAAAGATTTTCTTTGTAAACTTTTTACCAAAACCCTTAATATTATTGTCTAAATTTATCATGTGTGTCCAGCACTTTGGGCAGTGGTTGCTGTTTTTAATGTGCTCTATAAATAAAGTTGGCTCAGTTATGTCTTTCAAGACTTCCTTAAATACCCAAAATTCCAAGTTTACCTTCAGGGTGATGAAGAGGAGCCTGTGTGTGTGAGAGAGAAGACAAGCTCTGCAACAGGTCATTCCTGCTGATCCTTTCTAGAACCTTTCTGGTCACCTCCACAGCTCCTGGAAGTCTGTAGATCTGTACCATCAGAGTCACGGTGTGCCGCCTTTCTGCTTTTTCCAGCTGACATGCTTTGATTGATGGAAGGCCTTCCAGGCAGCTGTCCTGCTGCAGGAACCACTTAAAGTCATCAAACTCCTTTCCTGTCAACTCCTCCAGAATGTCCAAGAGGTCGACTGACGTCATGAGAGCTCCCTGATAGTCAGAGAATAAAAGTCAATTCAATTCAATTCAACTGTTGTTGTGATAAAGTGTGTGTGTATGTATATGTATGTGTATATATAATTCCCCACTCGCCCCTGTGGGCGGTCAATCCTTCCAGCTCGGGTCCTCTACCAGAGGCCTGGGAGCTTGAGGGTCCTGCAGTATCTTAGCTGTTCCCAGGACTGCGCTCTTCTGGACAGAGATCTCCGATGTTGTTCCCGGGATCTGCTGGAGCCACTCGCCTAGCTTGGGAGTCACCGCGCCTAGTGCTCCGATTACGTCATGACATCACGACGTCAGTATATATACATATGTATACATATGTATATACATATGTATACATACATATGTATATATATACATATGTATGTATACATATGTATATATATACATATGTATATGTATACATATATATATATATACATATGTATACATATGTAGACATACATATCTATATACATACATATGTATGTATACATATGTATACATACATATGTATGTATACATATGTATGTATATAGACATGTATACATACATATGTATGTATACATATGTATGTATACATATGTATACATATGTATATATATACATATGTATACACATGTATATATATACATATGTACACATATACATATGTATATATATACATATGTATATGTGTACATATGTATATATATACATATGTATATATATACATATGTATACATACATATGTATATATATACATATGTATACATATGTATACATACGTATGTATACATATGTATACATACATATGTATACATATGTATACATATACATATGTATACATATGTATATGTATATACATATGTATATATATATGTATACATATGTATACATATGTATATATATACATATGTATACATATACATGTGTATATGTATACATATGTATATATATACATGTGTATATATATACACATGTATATATATACACATGTATATATATACATATGTATATATATACATGTGTATATATATACGTATACATGTATATATATACACATGTATATGTATACATATGTATATATATACATGTATATATATACATATGTATATATATACATGTGTATATATATACATGTGTATATATATACACATGTATATATATACACATGTATATATATACATGTGTATATATACATGTGTATATATACACATGTATATATACACATGTATATATATACATGTGTATATATACATGTGTATATATACACATGTATATATACACATGTATATATACATGTGTATATATATACATGTATATGTATACATATGTATACATATACATGTATACATATGTATACATATACATGTATACATATGTATACATGTATATGTATATATATACACATGTATATATACATATGTATATATATACATATTAGGGGTGCAACGATATTCGTATCGATATTGAACCGTTCGATACAGTGCTTTCGGTTCGGTACGCATATGTATCGAACAATACAACATTTGTAATTTATTTTATCAATTTTCCTTCTGACGATGCTGTCTGTGTTGAGCGCTCAGTGAATCTGTGTTCGACTACTCCGCCTAGGCTGCACTGTCCAGCGCAGATCCACTGAGTGCTCAACACAGACAGCATCGTCAGAAGGAAGAGCGCAGGGCACCTCCCCCACCCTCATTCAGATCTGGCGTTTGGAATTATTTTGGTTTTCATGTGACGTATGACCCTGAAGGTAAGCGAGTCATGGACTAAAGTAAAACAGTATGTTTGCCATGCAATGCTCAATTACATTGGTGTGAACTAGTGTGCTAGCGCAGTTAGCTCGTTAACGTGTTGGCCGTCTAGCCCCATGCACAGAGCGATCGGCGGTAGCTCGTTAACGGAGATTTGCCGTGTTGTGGTTAAGGTCATTTCAACGAGATTAACCTGAAAGCACTAGTGGGAACACAACGAATATGACTGCACATTTACACCGACATCATCCTAGTGCAAAGACAAAAACAACAAGCATGCTACTAACTTTAGCCGAGTCATTTAGACAGCTGTTAGCACAGGATTCTCCTTATGCTGCTGAGAATATAGCCCAGAAGAAGCGGATAGTATAGCTTTTATTTTGGAAAGAGCCATTTCTCTGTAATAAACTCTCTTTTCCAAAGATGAGTGATTCCTCAATCAGATACAGGGCTCGCAATATCGCTAGCCTGACGTCCCGGAGCTAGCGATTTTTTCAGTCGGGCTACCAAAATCTATCTCTGCCCTGCCCGTCGGGCTATTGTAGGAAAAATATATGTCAATGCTTTTGCATTCTTTCAGAAATGTAGCTGGGTAATTATGTCATTGGCATCGGTGAGCCACTGTCAATATGTGACATATTGAAGTCGCGTTTGAATTTGCGCTCGTTTTTTTGCTTTCACTTTGCAATCGTGCGAACTGTGTATAGAGAGCGACAGCACTGATCTGTGAGTGATGATAATTTGTGCACCAATTCCTCTGACATCGTCTTATTAATCGTTAGCTTACTATGCAAACATGACAAGTGAAATCTCCCGCAGCAAGCTTAAACATGTGAGAGGTTGATCGCGCAGAGAATCACTGAGCTTATGTGAGTCCGTGTGTAAAAGTAGCAGTATATATATTTTAGTTCTGCTGAGCCAAATAAGACAGGTCAGGGTGAAGAAGTGACAGCCAAAGAAAAGCTTACCACAAAACGGAGAAGTTATGACAAATCAGACTATAAGGCAAAAAGAAAGTGCAGCTTTATGGTTTCATGGACAAAAGAATTTCTGTGGCTGCAATATGACGAGCTAAATAACCAGGGGTGCACATAAGTGGTCCGCAGGTGCGCATTCGCTGTCAAAATAAAAAACACGCACAAGGGTTAGGGTTAAATTTAAAAACTGTACTTTTGAGTTAAAATATATATTTATAATTTTAATAAATGACAAATTAAAAATGCATGAACATTTTTTTGTATCGAAAAAATATCGAACCGTGACACCAAAGTATCGAACCGAACCGAACCGTGAATTTTGTGTATCGTTGCACCCCTAATACATATGTATACATATGTATACAGGATCATTGGAGGCCCTCTCCCACCCATGTCCCAACTCTACCACAAACACATCATCCGACATGCGAACAGCATAGTGAAGGACACTTTCCACCCCTCACATGCACTGTTCTCCCTCCTTCTATCTGGCCGACGATTTCACAGCATCAAAACCGAGACAAAAAGACACTGCAAGAGCTTCTTCCTACAAGCAGTCAGAGCCCTAAACTCACTACCACCAAACACAAACACTTTTACAAACACCTTGCAATACTCATCAGAAGACTCAAAAACAACACAAACTTCCACAAATCCACTACAAACTGGACCTGGGAACAATACGCTTACTGCACACTCAGTCACATAGTTACTGAACACACATCTAAATTATACTATATTTGCACATTTTGCATCTTGCACATGTCTTCGTCCTGTCTCGTCTACAATATCCTGACTCATAACTTGAACCTGATATTTAATACCACTGCACAACATCTCACTTTACTTTAATGGCACAATCCACTTTGTATTGTCTCATTCCTGTCTTGGTTTATTGTACATAGATATAGTTGCTAATAGTACCTTTTTATCTCTTAACTTAACCCAAATTTAGCGATTTATTATTTATTTGTAATTTCTAGTTTCATATCTCTTGCACATAGATTATTTATATTCTTAGAATATATTAAAAGAAGAATATAAATAATCTATCTCCATTTTTTTTATAAATGCACCATGCATTTATATGAATGGCATTTCGGTACGCTGTATACTGTGTATATTGTTGCATTGACAATAAAGACCTTAAATCTTGAGTCTTGGAAGGCAGCTCTGAACACCACATCCAGAACACCTTGGATTTCGTACAGAGGGTGAGAGATGTCGTTAGGGAGTCAGATGAAACAATGGTCTCGTACAATGTTACATCTGTCTTCACTTCCAGTCACTGAAAAGGGAAAGACCATCTCTGAATCGAGGAGGGGGCCTGAGGGTACATCTGTCACCATGTTACAATGCTGTGATTGCAGCCATTCCCTGACTCTCTGTGAGTGGGACTCATGGTTATTGATCAGTGATCTCTGATCAATGGGCTACTCTATAATACAGTCAGCTGCACTGATAGCAATGTGGAATTGCACATATAGGAAGTGGAGTTGTTTTGCCCCCTTTCTCTAAAATTCTCAAAAACTGTACTGTTTACATGAAAATACTTACAGTATTACTGGCGTCTTTTTCCTTTAAATTACTGTGTAGACAACCAATACTTAGTAAAATACTTACATGACAGATTCAGAAAAATGACACCATAAATCACAGAGAAGTATTCACACATATGGTAATGAAGGTAAATACAAGTATTCAGTAAAGTATG
>NC_140531.1:43183028-43363028 GCF_057382185.1 Mchenga conophoros
GAGTGCAGAATTATTAGGCAAATGAGTATTTAGTCCACATCATCCTCTTCATGCATGTTGTCTTACTCCAAGCTGTATAGGCTCGAAAGCCTACTACCAATTAAGCATATTAGGTGATGTGCATCTCTGTAATGAGAAGGGGTGTGGTCTAATGACATCAACACCCTATATCAGGTGTGCATAATTATTAGGCAACGTCCTTTCCTTTGGCAAAATGGGTCAAAAGAAGGACTTGACAGGCTCAGAAAAGTCAAAAATAGTGAGATATCTTGCAGAGGGATGCAGCAGTCTCAAAATTGCAAAGCTTCTGAAGCGTGATCATCGAACAATCAAGCGTTTCATTCAAAATAGTCAACAGGGTCGCAAGAAGCGTGTGGAAAAACCAAGGTGCAAAATAACTGCCCATGAACTGCGAAAAGTCAAGCGTGCAGCTGCCAAGATGCCACTTGCCACCAGTTTGGCCATATTTCAGAGCTGCAACATCACTGGAGTGCCCAAAAGCACAAGGTGTGCAATACTCAGAGACATGGCCAAGGTAAGAAAGGCTGAAAGACGACCACCACTGAACAAGACACACAAGCTGAAACGTCAAGACTGGGCCAAGAAATATCTCAAGACTGGTTTTTCTAAGGTTTTATGGACTGATGAAATGAGAGTGAGTCTTGATGGGCCAGATGGATGGGCCCGTGGCTGGATTGGTAAAGGGCAGAGAGCTCCAGTCCCACTCAGACGCCAGCAAGGTGGAGGTGGAGTACTGGTTTGGGCTGGTATCATCAAAGATGAGCTTGTGGGGCCTTTTCGGGTTGAGGATGGAGTCAAGCTCAACTCCCAGTCCTACTGCCAGTTTCTGGAAGACACCTTCTTCAAGCAGTGGTACAGGAAGAAGTCTGCATCCTTCAAGAAAAACATGATTTTCATGCAGGACAATGCTCCATCACACGCGTCCAAGTACTCCACAGCGTGGCTGGCAAGAAAGGGTATAAAAGAAGAAAAACTAATGACATGGCCACCTTGTTCACCTGATCTGAACCCC
This sequence comes from Mchenga conophoros, assembly GCF_057382185.1. Classification (NCBI taxonomy): domain Eukaryota; kingdom Metazoa; phylum Chordata; class Actinopteri; order Cichliformes; family Cichlidae; genus Mchenga; species Mchenga conophoros. Next base: position 43,184,062 of record NC_140531.1, read on the forward strand.
ATTGAGAACCTGTGGTCCATCATCAAATGTGAGATTTACAAGGAGGGAAAACAGTACACCTCTCTGAACAGTGTCTGGGAGGCTGTGGTTGCTGCTGCACGCAATGTTGATGGTGAACAGATCAAAACACTGACAGAATCCATGGATGGCAGGCTTTTGAGTGTCCTTGCAAAGAAAGGCGGCTATATTGGTCGCTGATTTGTTGTTGTTTTGTTTTTGAATGTCAGAAATGTATATTTGTGAATGTGGAGATGTTATATTGGTTTCACTGGTAAAAATAAACAATTGAAATGGGTATATATTTGTTTTTTGTTAAGTTGCCTAATAATTCTGCACAGTAATAGTCACCTGCACACACAGATATCCCCCTAAAATAGCTCAAACTAAAAACAAACTAAAAACTACTTCCAAAAACATTCAGCTTTGATATTAATGAGTTTTTTGGGTTCATTGAGAACATGGTTGTTGTTCAATAATAAAATTATTCCTCAAAAATACTTGTCTAATAATTCTGCACTCCCTGTATGTCTGTCCTCTCAGTGAGTGAGTAGACAAGTGTGAGGAGGGCTGTGCATCGCAAAAACACATAAATATGCCCGAGACCCGTAAACGAAGCAGCATCTGGCTGCAGTTTAAATACTGCAGCCAGATGCTGCTTTGGGATGAACCGTCTCGGTCTTATCTTGACACCTTGTGGAGAAGTGAATATAGCACGTGAGCCTCAAAGGGACCGGTTTTTAAATCTGTCGTCACTTTTGTTGGGAACAAAGTCAGAATCGTGGGTGCACCATCTCAGCATTTTGTTTGGGTTACCTAGTTTACAAGTGTTAAATACAGTTTTCAGGGCATTACACTGACAATCCAGTACAGAGCTTTTCTGAAACCTTCAACTCATCCTGTAGTTTACCATCAGCCAGGAGGGCCATAACAGGAATACCTTCACAGATGCCCCCTCTATTTCTTTCCAGCCGGATGTGTAGGACGATGAACATATACACATTAATGGTCTCATCTGGGCAGCGCAGTAATCGTCCCATAGACATGGAAGGCCCATTCCCCCTTGTACTCACATAGCAGGCAGCTCTGGCCCGGATCTGGTGTCAAGCCGGCACTGCTGGCTGACTTCTGGCATGGTAAATGGTATGTCATCCAGATATGGGCCAGGCCTGGCGTAGATGGCACTGTTTATGTGATGGCATGCCACATCTGGCCTGATTGTGGTTTGGTGTATGTGGCCCAGGCTCACAGAAAACAGGTCGTCCCTGGATCCGGCATCAAGCTGGCACTTCTGACTGACCAGTGTCATGGCAGGGTGTATGTCAGCCAGATGTGTGCCAGGTCTGGCTGTCACGGTCTGTGAGGGCAGAGGGCAAGAGGGCAGGAGGCAAAACTGGTCAGCTCGAAGTAGAGCTGGGCGATATGAGATTTTTTCATATCACGATATGTTTTTTTCATTTCAGGCGATAACGATATCTATCACGATATAAGCCAAATAACTATATTTGTAAGATTTAAATGTGCCGTTGCTCACAAGTAAAATGTGAAATAATCAGCAGCTTGTTTTTATTTAAATATTTATTTCCCATAATAAGTTCAACAGGGTAGATGTACTTAAGGAACATGAGACTTTTTCAGATAAATAAAGGCAAATATTGCAAACTACACAAAAGGCAGCCGCTAAAGCGTTTAAGTTTCAAAATAGAACAAACGAAACAGACTAAATTGTCAATTCCACTTAGAAATAAAGTATTAATTCTAAAAATAAATCTTAGTTTGTTTTACAGAAGAACAGACAAAACTGACTAACTTTTGTCAATATCAAATAAACTGAGAACTAAAAGGAAATTCTCAATCTCTCCTTGTTGTATAGCTTAGCTTTTCAAACAGTTTTAACAGTTACTTTAGTCTGACAAAAGCCGAATGACGAATTAGCGCTTCCAGTCAGAGACTGAGGCTACGTCCACACGTACACGGGTATTTTTGAAAACGGAGATTTTCCGTTTTCGTTTTAAAAAATAATCCCGTCCACACATAAAGGCAGAAATGAAGGAAAACGCTGCTATGAACATGCCAAAGCAGCAGGTGGCGCTAGATTCCTAACCGTGGAGAAATGTTGGCCAATCAGAAGTCTAGAAGCCTCGGTGGGAAAAAGTAAACAAAGCTGGGGCATAGAAGCAGAACCGAGTCGTATGTGTGGAGGGACAGTAACTGTGTGTATATGTAAGCATTTAAACACTGCAGAGAGTAGAATTAACAGTATTGTAGAAATTCATTTCACCGAAACAATAACGTGGCGCACAGTGTGACGCATGCACCAGTTTATTGTATTTCCAGACTTGCTTTCGGCACATTTACAGTGCACGCTACTCTGTTTTTTGTCAGACTTGAAATAGCCGAAATACCTTCACACTACGGAGCTTCTATGGCTCTTCCGTTCGACAATCTCTCCGGCATTGGAACCATCATCTGTTTTCTCTTCGGTCACGCTCGGTTGATTTTTCTAGTCGGCACACTCATTTCCTCCATTACCCGCTGGCTGCTTCCCAAACAAACACACGTGCGGCTTGGCACTTGTGCTGTACGTAGCAAGTCACGCGACGTGACGCTGCGGCTGTGATTGGTTCGGCTCTGCGCTACTTAATTTGGATTGGCTGACCTTTTTTTTATTTTTTATTATTTTTTTAAGAGGACAAGAGCGGCGAGGTCTATCGCGATAGCTTAATTTCTCTATCGAGTAAAAGTTATATCGCGATACATATCGTTATCGTTCTATCGCCCAGCTCTAGCTCGAAGTGAGCCTTTAATCAGGGCTGATACAAAATAACAAACCATAAACTATGGGAATGACAAAACTAAGAACCTAACTGAGAGAAACTAAGGGCTATGAACGAAGACCATGAACGAAGACCAGGACTGAACTATGACGAAGTACTGTGGACAGACTATGAACACGACATGAAAAACTGAACAAGATCTTGGTGCTGGCACATGAAGGTGCAGGGAAACATGACTGGAGAAAGTGACTATGAACATGTCCGATACAGACTCTTGCAGGCTAGAATCATGACGTGCAGCTAGAGTAACAGGGTGCATGAACAGACGGCGCGACACAGACTGAACGAAACACAGAGACTAAATACCCACAAGGATGATTAGGGGAAGAGGCCACACATGGGAGCACAGCTGACACACATAAACCTAATGACAGGACAGGGGAAGTGAAACTAAATACAATAAACAAAGAACGCTGGACTCTTTCAAAATAAAACAGGAAACATGGAGATTAAACATGACATGAACTTAACATAACCACACAGACATGAAACATGACAGGTAGACACACGAACCAGGGAGACTGAGTACAGGGGGAGATGACAGAAAACAACTAAGTAATAAAGGAATAAACAGCAACCTAGAAATTAACTAGATCAAAAATGAATACAAAAATACATAAAACTCAAACACTGGGTCACACGACCCAGTACCGTGACACTGGCAATGATGGCACCGTTTGTGTTCCTATTTTCCTATTTTAGTTAGAAGACTGAAATGCCATGTTGCAATACGGTACTGCTACGGTAGCCAACGTTTCAAATGCAGGTTTGACAGGCTTGTGAGTGTACACTTTATCCAAAACCTAGTGAGGGTTTACTTATGCTTGCCAGTGGGTGGCTGTAGCTCAGGAGGTAGAGCAGGTCACCTACTGATTCAGACGGTTAGTGGTTCGATCCCTGGCTCCTCCAGGCCGCATGTCAGCAGTATGTCTGCTGCTGGCCTTGTGCTGGCCCATGTGTGGGCCACCTCTGGCAAACCAGATCTGGGCCACCAAAGGGCCATCATTCTTTGCCGTATGTGGGCCATGTGTAAGCACATTGTGTGGGCCAGATCCGGGCCATTACTATTTTGCTATGTGGGTAGTGTTTTGTTTTTGTTTTTTTTTTAAACTTTTATTTAACTTTTTTTCCCCAACAAATATAAGACTGGTTCACATCCAAAATAATAACACTACACAGCACTAGAATATTACAACATTATGTCCATAACTGTTGTCCTCTAGGATCCAGTTTATAGGTTACTCCCAGTGCTTCCAGTGGTCTCTTCCATTTGTAAACAAAAATTCGGGAGCTCCCATCAATATAATGTCCCAGCCTGATCAGAGTCATAACTTCAATGATGAGCGACTTCCATAGAGAAATGGAGGGAGGCTCAGCCCCCACCCATCTCAACATAATGCTTTTCCTGGCCAACATTAACAGTGACTGAATTACATACTCATGTTGTACCAGTGAGACAGGAATATATCCCAATATACACATTAATGGGTTTTCTGTCACCTGATGACCAATGGCTGTACTAATATTGGCGCAGACCTCTTTCCAAAATGACTGAATAATAGCACATTCCCACAAGCAGTGGAATCTAGTGCCCACTCTGACCTTACACTTGAGACAGTTTGGAGATATTCCCATATTATACTTACTATAAATATATGGAGAAATATACACATTGTGCAAAATTTTGTACTGCAGTTCTTTAAATCGGTTACAAACAGAGATTTTGGATGGAAGGAGCAGGATTTTGTCCCATGCCTGTATATCTATTTCACATTTAAGCAGCGTCCCCCAAGATTTTCTCAACCATGCCAGTTTATCCTCGATTAGGGCATAAATCTCGGAATAAAACTTTGATACAAAATGTTTATGCTCCCTATTATCCAAAAAAAATGTCTCCAACCGAAAAGAGGCAGTTGAGATTCGTAATGTTTTAGCATTTTTTAACACATAATTTCTCAGTTGCAAATACTTATAAAACTCAGTCTTTGACATAGAATACTGGGACTTCAAGGATTCAAATGATTTAAACTCACCATGTTTAAAGAGGTCATAAAACCTCTTTACACCTACTTTATGCCATCCCACAAAGCTTGACCCTATGTTTTGTGGCAGAAGGTCTGGATTATTTATAAACGTTGACAAGATATTAAACGGAAGACTACTGTTAAAAATTTTTCTCAGTTTTCCCCACGTCCACATAGCATTATATATCAGTGGGTTATGCTTTATTACGTGAGGTAAGTCATTTAGACGTTTCCCTAAGAAGTTAACAGGTGAGGATGGTTTACATAATACTTCCTCAATATTTAGCCATGGCAGATCAGAATGTTCATGTATCCAGGAAGAAAGAATCCTCGCTTGTATTGAGAGGACATAATTTTCTATGTTTGGCACTCCCCACCCACCCAGATCTTTCGGTAACTGTAGTGTCTCCAATTTAATTTTGGGTTTTCTTCCTGCCCAAATGAAATCCACCATAGCCTTGTTAATTACTTTAATATCTTCTGATTTCAAGATTGCAAACAACATGCCTGTGGGATATAATATTTTCGGTAGGATTACCATTTTAATGAGATTTATTCTTCCCAAAAATGATATCGGAAGTGATCTCCATCTTGTCAGCATCTCCCGAAGATCTTGAACCATTCCATTAATATTTTCTCTATATAAGTGTCCAACATTTGGTGTAACTTTAACTCCCAAATATACAAAACCTGATGGTGCCCAATGAAAGGGTTTAACATATAAAGGTTCATTATCCCCTCCACTACACAAAGTCATTATAACAGATTTATCAAAATTTACTTTGTATCCAGATATAAGACCAAAGTCCTTGATGCACCTAATAAGAACGGGTAAAGAGTTAACCGGGTCAGTCAGTGTCAGAAGAATATCGTCTGCATAAAGCAGAATTTTATGTTGTCTATCCCCAATTTTAACTCCAAGAACACTTGGATTTTGTCTAATGGCCATGGCCAAGGGCTCGATGGCCAAAGCAAATAATAGTGGTGACAATGGGCTACCTTGTGCTGTACCTCTGCTCAGTGAAAATGGGGAAGATAACAAGCCGTTAGTTAACACAGATGCTATTGGCGATTTGTATATAATTTTGATCCACCCCAGAAAGTTTTTTCCAAACCCAAATCTTCTCATTATTTCAAACATATATTCCCATTCAATTCTATCGAATGCCTTTTCGGCATCCATAGAAACAACAACCCCAGGGATCTGATGAAAATTTAAAAAATGAATAATATTAAATAGGCGTCGAGTATTATTATAAGAATTCCTCCCCTTAATAAAACCTGTCTGATCAGCATGCACGATAGAGCACATTACTTTTTCTAGCCTAAGAGCCAGTATCTTTGAAAGTATCTTATTATCAGCACCAAGAAGGCTAATAGGCCTGTAAGATGAGCATGACTCTGGATTTTTATCTTTTTTAGCTATCAATGTTATATTAGCCTGGTACATAGATTCTGGGAGTTTCGATTCTTCAAATGCTTTATTAAAAACCCTTAATAATAAACTATTTAACTTCATTTTCATTACCTTAAAAAATTCTACTGGGAAACCATCTGCCCCAGGACATTTCCCTGACTGGAGTGCAGATATAGCTTTATCCACCTCTATCATTGTTATGGGTGACTCCAGCAGGCTTACCTGATCTTCAGAAAGCTGAGGGAATACTAAGTCGTTTAGGAAGAAGCCTGAGTTAAGCCTTGTTATGTCCATCTCAGATCGATATAGGTTTGTATAGAATTCTCTGAAGCACTCATTAATCTGACGGTTTCCTACTTGTCTTTCACCATTCACATCCACAATAGCTGTGATAAAGGAACTTGATGGAGTATTCCTTGCAAGACGAGCCAGAAAGCGGTTAGGCTTACTAGCTGATTCAAAAAGCCGTTGTCTGGCAAGAAGGACATCTCTTTCAGCCTTTCGCATTATCAAATTACGCAAAGATGTCCTTGCAATATTAAGCTCACTTAATGTTTCAGCTGATTTTGTTACATAGTATTGTTTCTCCAGCTTTTTGATATTATTCTCGGTCTCTAACTGCCTTGTTAATCGTTGCTTCCTTTTATGACTTGTGTATGAAATAATCATCCCTCTCATGTAAGCCTTATAGCTATCCCATAAAGTTCTCGTGTCTATCTCCTCTTTGTCATTTATTTCTAGGAATACTGTTGTTTGCTCTGTTATGAAATGTATAAATTTCTCATCCAAAAGAGACAGTGTGCTCATCTTCCAAGACCTAGAGCGCTCAATATGTCTCATGGGTTGAATGGTTAAGACAACAGGAGCATGGTCAGAGAGACCTATATGACCAATATTTACCTGCTGAACTAACTGACTGATACACTTGGACATAAAAATATAATCTATACGAGATGCTGATAAGTGAGGGTTAGAATGGAAAGTGTACTCCTTAGATAGTGGATTATAGTGTCGCCAAACATCTATAAGGTCAAGCTCATTTATAATTTGCCAAAGGGCTTTGGAGTTTTTGGTCAAGATAGATTGTGGGGGAAATTTATCCATTTTAGGGCATAAAGCACAGTTAAAGTCACCCGCTAATATTATATTAGCACAGTCCATGTCCACTAATTGACTAAATAATACCGTATAAAATTCGCCATCCTGTGCATTCGGCGCATATATATTACCTAGGAGAACAGTTTCCCCATGCAACATCCCTTTAACCAATATATATCTTCCTTCATTGTCCTTGTGAGTGGCTATAACGTTGAAGGGAAGATTTTTGTGTATAAGGGTAATAACCCCCCTTTTATTTGTGGAGTAGGATGAGAAAAAAATTTGACCAACCCATTCTCTACAGTATTTTCTGTGTTCATCATCTGTCAAATGGGTTTCTTGCAAAAAAGCAATGTGAGTCAAATCTTTCTTCAGAGAATTTAAAATGGACTTTTTTTTCACCACATTGTTGGACCCTTTAACATTCCAAGTACTTATCTTAACTGACATATAGGAAAAGTAATGTATATATTGTGCTGTTTACATATTTAACCAAATCTACATTTGACCAGTCTGAGCCTATTAACCAAAATAATTGAGCATAAAACAAGAACACTGGTTCCCAGCAAAACCTGAACACAAAGCCTGGAAACCTCAACCCTCCCCAACACAAATAACACAAAATAACAAAAAATAAATTACACATCTAGATGTACCCTACTCTAAAGTACAGCTGTGGGGGGCCACAAACGCGTAACATCCCTGCACTGGAGTCTATGTCAAAAATCAAAGTCTCTATACCTTAGCTCATTATCAATACTTTAATGCTGTAAGCCTCGAGTTTGTAACTTACGTTACAATGACACTGTCGTGCACCAACAGTTTATTTAGGTCTTGGCAATTTGCTCACATAGTCCTTGACGTCCTGGGTGGTCGCGAGGGAGATGCTGGTGCCATCGGGGTTAAATATTTTAATGATGGCTGGATAAAGGAAGGAATATTTGATCCCCGCCTCTCGGAGAGCTTTACGCGCATTCGCCGACTCCTTTCTCTTTCGAGCCACCTCGGCGGAGAAATCCTGATAGAAGGATACTTTTCCTGCCTCTGTGTTTACGGTACCTTTAGCCCTGGCAGCCTGGAGAATCCTCTGTGTATCGGTGTAGTAATGAGGCCGGACCAGTACTGCACGCGGTCCCTCCGTGCCGGTAAGCCTCATAGGTGGTCCAGTGCGATGGGCTCTGTCGACTGTAATGGCACCCTGTTGAAGGCCCAGGACTTCTGGTATCCATTTTTTAAAAAAGTCCACTGGTGCTCTACCCTCCGCGCCTTCCTTTAACCCGACAATCCTCACGTTCTGCCGCCGGCTCTGATTCTCAAAGCTTTCCAGACGCTCCATGGCCTTCTTAAGCTGGGTCTCGAGAGCGGCAATACGTGGCTCATTTGTAGCCGTGACATCTTCCAAGTCCGAGACCCGCTGCTCCACTGTTTCCATTCTTTCTATCAGATTGTCGAATTTCTCAGTGAGCTCGTTTATTGGCTTTATGACTTCGGATATCTTGATATCCATATACTTAGATATGTTAGAAGTCACCTTGTCCACAATCACGTCATCCCGCAGTGTACTTAGTGCATCCTCAGCGTCGCACATGGTCTCCTTTTCGGGGCAATTGCTAGCTACCAGGTCACTGCTAGCTTTTGCTTTGACTCCACGTTTGCTCATTTCTCTCTTTTTGCTTGATCCAGGGTGTGCGAAAAACTCGTCTAGAGACATTATATAGATATTCGAGGCAACTTGTTGGCAAAAATGAGCTAAAATACCAATATTTTACAGCTGTCCAGTGCAGAGCTCATAAACTCACGTCTGCTCAGCTCGACGCATCAGTGTTTTATACCTGACCCTGGCTCTCTTCCCACAGATGTCTCTAAAGTAGTCTGTCCAATTCTAGAAATTGTTTGAGTGATCTTGGGAGGCACTGAAAATAATAAAGCATGTGTGGGAGAATGTTCATTCTGACAGACTCTATCCGAGAACTCAAAGTCAAAAAGGGGATGCCACCATTGAACATCTGACTTTATGTTGAACCGCAAACATTTTAGAACCCCGCAGGGTAACCCCCAAACATTTAATAGACTCATTATCCCACTTCCAATTATAGTTCATTCTTAGTTCTTTTGATGGGTTAAAGTAAACTTTAGTTTATGTAAAATATTAATTTTATACCGAGAATATTAGTCATATTCTTCTAACATGGTCATCAACTTTGGGAGTATTTGGGTAGGTTGTGCTAAAGCTAACAGAAGATCATCTGCAAATGAGGCCATTTTCTGCTCTCCTTTAGTAGATGTTACTCCTTTATATCCATTGGTGAGGAGTGGTGGAGCGCAGCATCCTTGTAGTGTTCCTCTGTGTAGGTAGAATGAGTCTGTCAGATCCACACTGATCTTGGTTTGTCATATAGTGCTGCCAGTGTGCTGATACTGGATGAGTTCATGCAGAAAAGACTTACAGAATCGAATGCTTTCGCTGCAGCTACACTTATTAGCAGAGTCATTTCACAATGTGTGGTGTTCTCCTAATACTATCCTGAGTTTGTTTGATAAAACCTGTGTAGTTGTTGTGTAATAGGTCGGTTCAATGGTAACTTTATTGTCCCCAATAAGAAACTGATTTGCAGTCTGTCCATACACACAAAAAACAAAAACAAACAAACAAAAAAGAAGCCCAGAAACAACAGCCCAAATTTTATCGTCAACAAAGTGCAATGGCAACAACACCATTATGTCTGGTAATACTGATTCCAATCTCAATTTGTAGCCAGTATTTAACATACTTGCAGGTCAGTAATTTCCACAGTCCAATTGATCTTTTCCCTCTTTGGGGATAGTAGAAGTGATCGCCTCTCTTTACCGAGTCTCTGTGGGCTCAAAACACGCTGCGCCAAAAATTGATCCAAGGAGCCCAAGGATCATGTCCCCCGACACAAACAGAGTAACAGTGTATGCTGTTAAGTGCAGGAGGATTGCCAGGATTTATACATCGGAGAAACCAAACAACCTCTGGCTACAACACAGAAGAGCCACCTCGTCAGGCCAGGACTCTGCAGTATATTCACACCTACAGGCCAGTGGACACTCTTTCAGTGATGAGGATGTAACATCCTGGACAGGGAGGAACGCTGGTTTGAGGGCGGAGTCAAGGAGGCCATTTACGTGAAAAGGGAAAGACCATCTCTGAATCCATTCCCCAACTCTCTATGAATGGTACTCATGGTTATTGATCAGTGGTTGTTGATCAATGCTCATAATAATTTGCATATTAACAGTGTTGGGGAGTAACGTAATACATGCACCAGCGTTACGTATTTAAAATACAAAATATGAGTAACTGTATTCCGTTACAGTTACCGTTTAAAAAGGTGATATTCAGAATACAGTTACTTTGCTGAAATTAAGGGATTACACAGCGTTATTTTCCTGTTTCATATGTTCGGCTATATGCTCTCTATTTTTGGTTTCCACGCCCCAAACAAAACACACATTAAGAGGCTCTAATGTCTGTGTCTCAATCTCGCGGCCCATGTCACCTCTACTTGCGGCCGCATAATGACGTGAAGAAATATTTAAAAAAATTATTTAATATGAAGGCAATAGGCAGAGAGAGGCATAGCCCTAAAGCATGGAGCCTGATGGGCAGTGTAGTTCGTGCTGCAGGGAGAATGGACTGTCATACCCGTGATGTGTCTGTGAGTGAGGGAGGGAGAAAAAGGAAAAGTATGAGCTGTCACGGGGCAGAAACGGGAGCTGGAAGCATGTAAATATAATAATAACCACTGCAGCCAAACAGAGAGCCTGACGAGCCCAGCTGTGAGTAAGCTATTAAGACTCGACTGTACGCTGTGTTCCTGTTTTCCTCTGAAACAATAAGTCCCGTTGCAGCAGCCTTTCAACACCTCTCTCTGTCTCTCGCTAGCAAAGTTGACCCAGACAACAAAGTAAAGCTAGTTTTCAGCTACGTACCCGACGTATCAGTCAGAGGTCCCTTTACTACAGTTCGGAGCCGCGGACCTGTTTTATATACGCGCCGAATAGTTTTCTATATGAGCTCGCTGCAAAAAGTGCAGCTTTACCTAATGTCCACCTACTGTTACTCATTTATATTAAGATTTAAACATCTGGTTGGTGTTGGTGTGGAGAGTAACCTTCAGTAATAGTAATAAATCACACAGCAATCGTTCATTCATGTAGTTGTAAAAAGCATGATAATATAATAGGTAATCCAAAGTATTCAGAATACATATGTAATTTGTAATCTGTAGTGGAATACATTTTAAAGGTAACCTTCCCAACACTGCATATTAATGATCATAAACTGACTCCCAGCCCATTGTTCCTTCAAGTGGGCTGGTTTCAGTCATTATGCAAATGTACTGTATATAAGGTTGGTTAAACCTGCAGTCAGCTGAGACTGAAGAAGTCATTTGGATGATTGACGCAGCGTTTCTCCCACTGAAAACGTCCAGATGAACAGAATCAACCTTTGGGATTTACTTAGCTGGATGACTTAGCACGCATCCTTGTGCTATGTTACGTCTGGTTCAGTTTGGGTAAGAAGGAAAAACAGCCAAGTCCGTGTAGGTGACAAACATAGTGATTTTATTGCACACTTCTAAGACAGAAGCATGGGAAGACAAGCGTACAGCCACAGATCTCCAAAGAGTGGACCGCTCCCCATCCTTATATAACCCATGATCCCATGATGACGTAACACAGTCAGACCTTACTGGAAATGATAACAGTTTTGGGCCTGTTCAGAGAGTTTACCTAATATGGACATCAACTGTTAGTTGTTAGAGAAAACAAGTGTGTATTACATTCGTGCCTTTTGTGAAAGTATATCTGTCCTCAGACGACCCTCCTATTCTTACTAAAGGCCTGTGTACGTGCAGAACTGAACATAGAACCAAGGCAGGGTCCAGCAGGCCCCACAGGCTTCTGAGTGATTACAGAACTGTGAAACAGCTTTAAGCAAATAACATGAATAGTACAGAACAACAATAGACTGATTAAAGTACTGATAATCTGTGTAGATTAATGTTAACATAGATATGGTTCAAAGATTATTCTGTCAACTGGTTCAACAATGGTAAATGATTAATGATTGATACTTCTGATTATAACTGTGATCATAAGAATACAAAATAAAATATCTCCTGGTCACATTCCTCCTCTTTGGGCTGGCTTGCCAGCCCAACTCACACCAGGATTTATTTCCAAACCAAACAAACACGTTATGACACTTATCAATCCCAACGCCTCCGTTGTTTTCCAATTTTCCCACAACCCAGCTGTTCTTTTAGCTTCGGACTCGAGTTTCAGCCTGACACGCTTCAGGCCCCTTTACCACCTCCTCTTGGAGTGAAGAAACGCCCTCAGATTCTTCTTTCTTTGACTTCCGGGGTTATACCACCCTTCAGTCGTTACACAGATCTCGTTGGTCTCTGGTGTTCCTAGTTTTCGCCAACCCCTTCCTGGTTATCGCTGTGGTTATGGGATCCATCTTCTCAAGGAGCCCCAAGGCCATGACACTTGACCCCAGTTGCTGTGAAGGATCCCCATATCTCCGTGTCCCCGTCTGGTGTCTGTTCCCTTCTCTGCAAGAGACAGAAAGCCAACACCTCTCCTGCGCTGGCTCTCCTAACCTAATGTTGTTGACTTTGTTTATTCCAATCCTATGCCATGCTTATGTGTGTAAGCGTGCATGCATTTAACCCTCTGCACGTGAAGTCAATAGCTCCAATATATCAATCCGATCCGTTGTCGGATGAAGCTTTTGACCTTCACAGACTAAGTGCCAGCTCCTTATAAGCACATTTGCAATGTGTGTATAAAAATGAACAACAGACCTCAAACAAATTGGGCATTCTTAATTCTAACTTGAGTGTAGTACTCAGTTTCTGATCATCTAATTATGCTTCTCACTCGTTCCCTAAATTGTCTAGAAACCTTTAATTTTGCCATACCTAAATTATTAAAACACAGACCAAATGATAGACCCCCTATATAGCTTTTACCTTTATGAGCACACTTCAATAATGAGCAACAACCTGCAATCTGTACCAAAAAATCTTCATGGTCCCACCTGCAATTAAAGATCAGATGCATTTTATACCTGTTTTAATTCCTCCTTATATAGAACCTCCTCAGTTTCAGGTTAGTTGCGATTAGTCTCAATTAATCGTTCTAGTTGTATTTTGCAATTCAGCTAAAAAGCAAACCTGTTAAAGTAAACAGCTTATTTACAACCACCTGCAAATCATAAGAGTAATAAAAGATTCAGCACAACAGACAAGTATCATGTTCAGGATTTCTCCAATCATTAAATCACTAATATTGCCACAATTTGCTTTATTCACCCTTTGGGCAATGTTATTCCAAGAGAGAGAGAGAGAGAGAGAGAGAGAGAGAGCCCCTAATGGCCAGTTAGTGGGCTCTAGGTTAAACTGTCCCCAAATTAGTTATTTGTTATTATTACTTGTTTTCATGTCACTTGTCTGTTTTCTACTGCACCCTTCTCACCAAAGCAAAGCAAACATTAGCAGCACATTGACCGTAGTCAGGCATCCACATCCCATAGGTGCTATAAAAACATTTCCTGTAAAAGAATCACAGTTTTCAAGACAGGGTGTGTCTCCCCCAACACTCTCACCAGAATACAGTGTAATAGCATCACCAACTCCTAACCCATAAACACCGTTTCTTCACACATCCGCCCAGAAATCCTGTAATAGAAAAACATTAAAAACTGTAACCCTGTAGGGAAGAAAATGTAAATGGTAACGCTGCGCAGTTACCTCTGTAAACAACACAAGACACAAAAATGGCATTTACAGGTTCACTCATCCTCGAATATTTTGTCATCCTTCTACTCCTGTAAAAAGAAACACACATAAATTCATCCACCCTTTTATCCTATCTAGGTGGAGGTGGTTAACCTTGAGTCATGGTCAAGTCTTGTCATCTTTTACCAGTCAGTCCGTTTGTTTTTATTTCCAGTCTTTCATCCATTCATTCATTTCTTTCTTTCTTTGCTGATAGTGAAACCTGTCGTCGCATTTAGTTTCCACACTCAGCAAAATGACGTCATCTCAAAAAGAAAACAAGAACTTGAGTTTGGATTACCTCGCTGAATCCTTTTTTAGACAGGGACTCTCGTTTCTAATTGTCCCCACAAGTGTTTCCTCCAGAACCCATTTCAATGCGGAGAAACTCACTTACAACAATTTTCTCGCCGACGTGTAATGCTTGTAATTTCCGATGTGCAGATCTGCTTAAAGAAAAGATTCAGAAACAAAAATCAGTGCACTGTTCAAAATATAAAACAAAATAAAATGAAAAATAACAAAAACAAAATGCAGACGCCCGGGTCTTAGGACTTGTCACTGAATATTCCTCCCATCAATAAAAATACCCACCTAAACCTACACAGAGTCAAATCAACACCACCTCAACCTTTTCATATTCCTAAACCTATATGTTTTGCGTTCGTGAAACAAAATTGAACCATTAAGTAATTTGAGCTCTTGAAATGTTTTAATTCTCTTAATTCTGCCAGTTTATTTCAACACTTATTCAATGACTTCTATTCAACTGCTACTTGGTCACTCGAATTTTACCTGTTCAAATTGCCTAGGGTTCAACAAAGTCTAGATCCCCGTTATCATGAAACTTGAACGGTGTACGATGATTTACTTACAGTAATTTAGAATCATCACTCAACCTAGCTCTACTACTGGCACTGCGTGACTTCTCTCACACTGGAAACCAGAATTTAGTACAGAACTTTAATACCTCAGGCAATCGTGCTCAAGGGCTGTCCCCCCTTCTCTTCTTCTTTGTCCGTGTGTTCCTCCTTTTATTAAATCTCCATCACAATGATGTGGCGCTCTGAAATAAAACTCACACTGTTAATTCCTCGTTTTCACTCTGCACCACTGCTCAGAGAGTTTTCTTTTCTTTTTAGTGTACAGTAAACAATTGAGTCGAGGCCTTAAGCCCCAGATATCTCGCACAGGCATCGTTTTCATAACCAAACCGCTCTGGATTCTGCTCCCCAGACCACACAAATGCCCTCTGGGCTTATTATTATAGCATATTCTATATTTGACTTTGTTGTGTGCAGCATTGAGCCTTTGTCAGTAAAGCATTCTTCATTGCAGCAGCTGGAGCATTGTGTGTCACTTCTTAGTAAATTAAATCAACATTTTGATTTTAGTGCATGGGTATGTATCAGTTTTCACTCCCTCAACGAGTGCATAAGTGTTCATGTGTGTGTTTCTCTTCATTCTAAGTCGGCGCATGCAGAAGTGTGTGTTCGCGTGTTGGTGTATGTTTGTGTTCATCACCTTCCTGTTCTGTAGTTTAGGTAAACCAGCGGCCTGAAGCATGGCCTAGGGTCCTCCCCTCCTCTTTGGGTCTGTTTTCATCCGTTGTTGCAGCTGCCTGCATCTTCTCCTTATAACTTGACCCTTATGCTTCTGTAGCTCTTTCAGGGTTTACTCCTGCTGTTGGAGCTTTGCGTCAAGTCTGACGACCTCCTGCTCCAGCAAGCTTCTGCCTGATTACAAGTCCTGTACGTGAAACTCCAAGTCTGACTGATGAGTTCAATTAGCAGCCAGCTCCTCCGGAGCCATGCTCAATTTCTGTTCTGATGCCTTGAGCTCTTACTGAGGGCAAACACCTCAGAGTCTTTTCCTTCCACGTCAGATTGGAGTCTGTTTATGTTGTCCTTACTCTGCTCCACGGCCTTCTGCAGCTCTTCCGTTCGGCTCTTCTCAGAGGTCAGCATTCTTTTGCTCACCCTCCCTTTTCCTCCGGGCTTAATGCGCGTCTCGTCACAGCTCTGTCAGCTGACGCAGCCTGGGAATTTCCCCCGTGTAGTGAAACGGGCTTTAGGTTTAGTGCTCTCCGTCTCTACTGCATGAGATCGCTTTTTTGCAGCGCTGTTGACATCCTCAAGTTGTTGTTGTGAGTCCAGCTGCTGTGGCCTTCAGGGGTCAAAGGGTCAAAGATGGTCGCGGAGAGGGCAACGATGGTAGAGGGGAGGGTAGGAGTCCAGGTCAGCTTCGGCTTTCAGAAAAAACAAAAACAAAACAAAACAGGCGAACAGGAAAATGATGTTGTGTTGGCTGTGCTGTCCAGAGAGGGGAGAAACAACGAGATCTCGTCTCCCCCCTTTTTTGTTTTTTTTTTTTCACCATATAATCAACTCATAACCCCTCAAGTTGACAGGACAACACAGGTACGTGTTAAAATTCATAAGATCCTGTTTAGAAACCTAAAAAAGAATTTTCTACCATTCAGTAGTCATTTGTCTTAAACAATCAACAAAAACATGTCCCAAGTCGACCCTTTTAACCACTAAATTTGTCGTGTCCTCACTTAATCATCAGACCAGTGTCTTTGTCTTTTGACGTTACGTTGTTGTCCTGCAACCCAAAGAGTTTATTTGTCAGTAATGTATAAACTATATCATTTAAAAACAGGTGTATGTTAAGTGTCGCTACTTTAACCTTGCATGTACGTGCACATGTATGTAAGCTGTTTCTTCATTGCATGTATGGGTGCGTCTGTATATGGGTTAATTTAACTTTTTCTCAAACGAGGCATTTCTCTAACACGCACATGTGTCTGTTCCTCACACTTCTCATACCTTCCTCTGGTTGTGTGTGGTTTTATTTGTTTCAGTGATTTACCAGGAACATCTCTTCCTTTTCCCCATGTCTTCCGCCAGAGGTTAACACTGGTGAGATTCAGGGACACAGCACCCAGAGCAGTTCAGCGAGAAAAACCTGCCTCAAACTACATTCTCTCATTTTTGTTTTTCCGGGAGGGGTGAGGACAACTCTGGTGTCCAGCCGTGAATTTTAGCCAAAGCTTGGCCTGTCTTCTGCTGCCGTACTCAGGTTTCCAGGTTAAGAAAAAACACCTGTATGAAGACACTAAACATACATTTAGTATTTGTATAAACATAACTGCCTAAATTATTGAACTCTTGAGGAGGGTGGATTTCAGAATCAGAATCAGAATCAGAATCTTTATAGTCATTGTCATGAGACCAACGAAATTATGAATGGTCCCCGATCATTGCATCATCCCTAGCAATATCAAATATAAAAAAAAACACTAAAATTCAATAAATAAAATAGATAGACTACTTAACATACTAAGTATTCCCACAGTCATGCTTCAGACCGTGCATAGATTAACACAAGAGTGGCATGGTGGACATTTTTGTAGTATTCAGATGTGTTATTGCAGTTGGATAACAGCTGTGTATGAGTCTATTAGTCCTTGCTCTGCTTGCCCTGTACCGTCTGCCTTAGGGCAACAGTTCGAACAGGGAGTGGCCAGGATGTGAGGTGTCTTCTATGATGTTTTGGGCCTTTTTAAAACAGTGGGCGTTGTTTGACTCTTTACTAACTTTAAACCCCACCATAACAATTTCTCACTCACAAACTTCTGTGCATCCATTTAAACATGCGAAGCCAGCACAAAATCACACACATACCCCTACAGTAAAGCTTTAACATAACCACACTGCAACTCCTCCCTTAAACGGGAGAAATCACCCTGAATCAACCAACTCTATATAAAACGTCAAACAAAGATAAACCACAAACATTTCTACACTTCGGTGTCTTCCACGCAGCACTAGGCAGAAAAACACCAATCACTCACAGTCTACAACAAAAGAAAAACCTGCTCTTTTCACAACTCTCACAGCTAAAGTCAAAACTCTTACCCAGAGCCTCTGAAATAATAAAAAATCACCAAATACTCGGTTACTCTTTTCACTCGCTCCTTCCCACTCCCTTCTTCCTCATACAGCATACACGCTCGCTCCCGCGGACCCGCTCGGCCCCGCGGGCTCACTTGGCCCCCACCTTTTTTCTCTCACAGAGACAGAGAGAGACCCTTTTCCTTTTTTTTTTTTTACTTCGGTCTATCTGCACAGAGTTTACCTCATCTCTTTCCTTCTATGGGCATGCACACTTCCTGTCTCACACACACACAGCCCCTCTCTCAGAGAGAGCAGAAAAGAGTTTTTCCTTTTTTCAACACTCAGGAGAAATTCAACAGACAGTTTATACCACTATTTTACACTTTATTTACACACACCGGTAATTTATGTTCTATTTACACAGAAGAGAAAGGCGTTTTCATTTTTTCACACTCTGAATCCACACAGAAAAAATTCAACAACACAAGACAGTTTATACAATTTACACTTTTAAATGCACAGACACACGGGTAATTTATATACAGTATACACGGGCCCGCATAGACGTCATATCCCAGAAGAGGTTACTCCTAACTTTTTTGACTAATTTAAAAGCACCTATAGCCCAGGCCTAGCCTTACTGGTCAATACACACCTCGGGAACGCCCTCCCGATAGCGCTCGAATTCCTAAGAAAACACCATATGCCAGAACAACTTTATCTCACTTCTCTATTTCTCTGCTGGTGTTGCTAAATTTTTGACTAATTTAAAAGCATCTTTCAGCCCAGAGCCCGGCTCTTGCTGATCAATTACCGTTTCAAGTACGCCGCCTTGAAAAACGGTCAAATTACTAAATTCTACTTACTTTTAAAACTACTTCCCCGCCAGGAAAACACGGAGCTCCACCAGCCACGTGACACATCACAGTTCACGCTTTTGGCTTTACTTAAAGCTCAGTGTGCCCAACGTTTAGATAGGATGCAGCCAGGTCTAACCTTCTTAATCAATCAATGCAGTAGAAGGCAATCACTCATAGATTACCTGGCCAATTAACCGGGAGTCCCAAGTCCCCAGCGGGAGGCCAAAACCGGGCTAGAACCTAACCACGCGTCCGGGGTCAGGGGTCAGCGCCACCTGCTGAACAAACTGCATTCTTAGAGAGCCTAGCTTCTCAGTCCTAAACGAATTTACTTGTTTAAAAGCCTCACGGTGAGCTCTCAGCCCCCCCGTTTAATTATCTGAAGCCCGAGACGGTCTCTGCTACCCAATTAAAACCAAATTAACCCTACACTACCGATTGACTGGCTGGCATTCCCAGTCAACCCACATTTAACCTCTTAAACCGTATCTATTTGTTTCCACACACCTTAAACCGTATTAACTTAAACACATAACTTCTTAACTCAAAATTTACCCCCAAAATGAACAACAATGAATTTAGTCAGACTACTATGCCCTATTTTAAAACTAATTAGTCAAGATCACTATGGACCAACGCCAGAAGCCCAGACTGCGTGAATATTATTTAATTAAATTTAGTTTTAACTTCCAATATAGCGCCTTTGGATAAAAATCAACAGGTGGCACTCACCTTTTCTTATGACGCCTGGCGTCACTCAGACAGGCTGCTGGCCTCCGCCCCTGTTTGTCACCCACACGATAGCTGCAAGCTCCCCTCCTCTCCAACCGGAGTTTCGGCACCAAGTTGTTACGTCTGGTTCAGTTTGGGTAAGAAGGAAAAACAGCCAAGTCCGTGTAGGTGACAAACATAGTGATTTTATTGCACACTTCTAAGACAGAAGCATGGGAAGACAAGCGTACAGCCACAGATCTCCAAAGAGTGGACCGCTCCCCATCCTTATATAACCCATGATCCCATGATGACGTAACACAGTCAGACCTTACTGGAAATGATAACAGTTTTGGGCCTGTTCAGAGAGTTTACCTAATATGGACATCAACTGTTAGTTGTTAGAGAAAACAAGTGTGTATTACATTCGTGCCTTTTGTGAAAGTATATCTGTCCTCAGACGACCCTCCTATTCTTACTAAAGGCCTGTGTACGTGCAGAACTGAACATAGAACCAAGGCAGGGTCCAGCAGGCCCCACAGGCTTCTGAGTGATTACAGAACTGTGAAACAGCTTTAAGCAAATAACATGAATAGTACAGAACAACAATAGACTGATTAAAGTACTGATAATCTGTGTAGATTAATGTTAACATAGATATGGTTCAAAGATTATTCTGTCAACTGGTTCAACAATGGTAAATGATTAATGATTGATACTTCTGATTATAACTGTGATCATAAGAATACAAAATAAAATATCTCCTGGTCACAGCTACCACTGTGTTGTCACAAGTGACAGATACTATGACATGAGCAGCTGATGTCACATGTTCACATGTTTACCGCTGAGTTTTTCACCAATGTATTGAGAGACATTTAGCAGAAATGTGACTACTTTGTAATGATGCAGAATAAAAACATGCTTACACTTTTTCAGACCAGGTTTCAGCCTTTGCGCTCCACTATGCTCCAGGCTGAAGGAAGAAATAAAGCCAGAATGAGCCTTCAGAAGCTTCCTCATTATCGAGGATCTTGTTGCGAGAGAGCATGTGAGTTCAACAGTAGAGTCCATACCTGAGACTGTCCAGTCTCCACTGTGGATCCTTTAGTCCAGCAGTCAGTAGCTTTACCCCTAGGTCTTCTGGATGGTTGTAGCTCAGGTCCAGCTCTCTCAAGCGTGAGGGGTTGGATTTCAGAGCTGAGGCCAAACAGATACAGCCTTCCTCTGAGATCTGACAGCCTGACAGCCTTGACACAACCGCAAATAAAGAATGACATATTATTGAAGTTATATATATTGCTCTTCTCGCAATCGTTCGTCTACTGCGCGTCGTAGCCGATTCAAAAGAACAAGGCAAAACACTTTCCCGGGTACCGACAGCAACGTGATACCCTGCCAGTTGTTACAGTCACCCAAATCACCTTTCTTTGAAAGTTTGATGATGACGCCTTTTGTCCAATCATCGGGTACATATGATGTTGACCAGCAGGCGTTTAGGAGTCTTGTAAGGGCGGCTTCCAACTGGGGTCCGCCATGCTTTGGATGAGTGACAGACCATAAAAATTATTTTCAAATTACTCTGTATGTGGTCTGACCAAAACAGAAATCAGTTTAATAATCATCAAACTTCCAAAGAAAGGTGATTTGGGTGACTGTAACAACTGGCAGGGCATCGCGTTGCTGTCGGTACCCGGGAAAGTGTTTTGCCTCGTTCTTTTGAATCAGCTACGATGCGCAGTAAACGAACGATTGCGAGAAGAGCAGGCTGGCTGTCGGAGTGGCTGATCATGCGTCGAGCAAATCTTCACCCTCCGCATGATCATTGAACAAACATTGGAATACCAAAGGAAGATTTCTATTAATTTCATTGACTTCGAGAAGGCTTTTGACAGCGTCCACCGGCCGACTCTATGGTAAATGGCCTGTATTTATATAGCGCTTTTCTAGTCCCTAAGGAAAAAGTGCTTTACACAACCAGTCATCCACCCATTCACACACACATTCACACACTGGTGATGGCAGCTACATTGTAGCCACAGCCACCCTGGGGCGCACTGACAGAGGCGAGGCTGCTGGACACTGGCGCCACCGGGCCCTCTGACCACCACCAGTAGGCAACGGGTGAAGTGTCTTGCCCAAGGACACAACAGCCGAGACTGTCCAAGCCAGGGCTCAAACCGGCAACCTTCCGATTACAAGGCGAACTCCCAACTCTTGATCCACGATCGCTATGGGCTATCCTACACCAGTATGGAGTCCCTCAGCAGTTTGTAGATGCCTTTCATTGTCTTTACTCCAACTCCCGTTGGTGCATCCGGATTTTAAACTATCATTCATACGCATTCATACTCCGATAGATGCATCTGAGAGCAAGTTGGGGTTAGTATCTTGCCCAAGGATACTTGGCATACAAACTAGGGGAGCCAGGGATCAAACCACCAACCTTCCAATGAGCAGCTGACCTGCTCTACCTCCTGAGCTACACCCACCCCCTGTCTTGTGTGCTCTTGTGTGCAGCAACATCTGCTTTCTGTGCGAGATGGTTATCACAATGGAGGGGGGCGGGAATGTTTGAATTTGGTACCTCCTTTTCCAACTGTCCACAATCACTCGCTGCCGCGGGCAGACTGAGAGCTGCTGCCTGGGCTACGCCAGACAGCAATAGAAGCAGCCTCAGCGCTGATCTCTCCATCCAAACAATGCAGAGAGTCAACTGCTTTTATCATACATTCGGTATATAATAGTTTGGACAGAAATCGTGATGTGAAGAAACAGTCTTTGCCGAAACAAAATTAAACTTCGACAGACGTTAAAACTTTACCTGAGAATTTTCAGTGCACAGCGTGGACTTTCCAATCCAGACGATAGCAGCATCACTCCTAAATCCTTCAGGTCATTGTTACTCAGGTCCAGCTCTGTCAGACTGGAGACCTGTGAGCTTAGTACCGAAGACAGAGCTTCACAGGTTCTTTCTGACAAATTGCAGCTGCTCAGCCTTGAAATGAGTTAACAAAACATTTGTAACATTTTGGGGTATAAAAAAAAGACCTCCAAAGAGGTTTTACTTTTTCAGATACAAGAATGGTTGATTGCAGGATCAAACAGTTTAATAACACCACTTTAAATTTCCATAGGAATTTTAGATTCCATTATCTAAAGTTAATAATCTGACCAAAATATTTAAAACTGTCTACAAACAAAGTTGCAAACCAGTAGTTAATTTTGCTTGTGGTTTAATGTGTTGATTTGTTTTCACAATTATCAAATCACTGGTTTTGTTTAGTTTAGTGTTTAGTGAACAATCATGGTGTTTTAAGACATTTTCTAATTCTTGTTATCTATGTACTTACAGAGCTGTTTTTGAGGCTTTGACCACTAGCAAAAGCCTCAGAAGAGCCTCCTCTGAAGCAGAGTACTTCTTCAGGTCAAAAACATGCAGATGTTCTTCTGATGACAGTAAGATGAAGACCAAAGCTGACCACTGAGCTGGAGAAAGTTCATATGTGGAGAGGCTTCCTGAACTTAAATACTGTTGGATCTCCTCTATTAAAGAACGATCATTTAGTTCATTCAGACAGTGGAGAAGATTAATGTTTCTCTCTGGAGACAGATTCTCACTGAGCTTCTCCTTGATGTATTGGATTGTTTTCTGGTTGGTTTTTGACCGACAGTCTGTTTTTTTCAGTAGGCTCTGTAGTTTATCCTGATTGGTCTGCAGTGAAAGACCCAAGAGGAAGCGAAGGAACAAGTCCAGGTGTCCGTTTGAACTCTGTAAGGCCCTGTCAATCGAAATTTTGTTGATCTTCTTTGAAGATATTTTACTGAAAAGCAGTCGAAGAATTTTCAGAGACAGTGGTGGTGAAAGCATCACATTTTTGTTGCTATTTATAAGCGACATCCTCACATAAAGAGCAGCCAGAAACTCCTGAACGCTCAGATGGACGAAGCTGAACATCTTGTCTTTCCCTTTCCTTCCTCGATCTTCTTTGAAGATCTCTGTGAACACTCCTGAGCACACCGAGGCTTCGCTGAAATCAATGCCACTCTCTCTCAGATCCTTCTCATAGAAGATCAGGTTGCCCTTTTCCAGCTGCTCAAAGGCCAGTTTTGCTAATGACTTAATGTATTGAATGCTCTTCTCTGGGCCATACTTTTCTTTTGTCCGATCAATCTGAAACATCAGGAACTCTGCGTACATCTCAGTCAGAGTCTTGGGCAGCTCTCCTCCCTCTCTGGTTTTCAACACATCTTCCAGAACTGTTGCAGTGATCCAGCAGAAGACTGGGATGTGGCACATGATGTGGAGGCTTCGTGATGTCACGATATGGGAGATGAGTTTGTCAGCCTCCTCCTTACCTTTGAATCTCTTCCTGAAGTACTCCTCTTTCTGTTGGTCGGTGAACCCCCTGACCTCTGTTGTACTGCTGATAAACTCTCGAGGGATCTGATTGGCCGCTGCAGGCCGTGTGGTTACCCAGATGCGAGCAGAGCGTAGCAGTTTCCCATTGATGAGTTTCCTCAGCAGGACATCTGTTTTAGCTGCCTTTGTTACATCGACAGAGCGAATGTCTTCAGAATGAAGGTCGAGATGAAGGCGGCTCTCATCCAGCCCATCAAACACAAACAGAAGTTTGAATTTACTCTTGTCATAGTTGGTGATTCCTGATGACTGAACATCTGTAAAGATGTAATTAAGAGCCTCCTGTGGGATGCCTACAGTTTCTGGGATGCATTCATGAATGAGCTCTGCCAAACTGAACTTTTCTCCCTTCAGAGGATTCAGCTGACGGAAGGTGAAGGGGAAAATCAGATGCACATCTTGATTGGATCTTTGTTCAGCCCAGTCCAAAACAAACTTGTGAACAAGGAAAGTTTTTCCAATTCCTGCGATTCCATTGGTCATCACTGTTTTGATGGGTCTGTAGTCTCCTGAAGGATGTTTGAACATGTCTGTGGGTCTAATAGGTTTCTCTGGCTCTGCTGGCTTCCATACTTTCTCAATCTGCCGGACCTCATGCTGTGTGTTGATATGTACATCATATCCAGCTGTGATGTACAGCTCTGTGTAGATATCAGTTAGATGCAATTTATCTTCTGTCCACCCTTCTTGTGCGCACATGAACTTGTCCTGGAAGTTTGATTGAAGCATCTGCTTGTAAAACATGATGGGGCGAGGCTCTGGTACTGGAACCACCACATCTGTATCAAACAAGTAACAAATTATAAACCTGTGTCTACAAATACCCATGTTAATGTTAGAAACACATGGATTTCAGGGTGAAATATTGTCTCAAGATAATGCTTCATGCATTTCTTCAGGAAACATTATAACTTTCATAATTGGAAGTTAATGTTTGACTGAAGACACTCACAGAAATACATTTATAACTGCCTTAGAAGCTCTACTTTAGCCATAATGACTCAATAAAAATAAATTCCACTCTGAATATATAGATAAAAAGTTATTCAAGCAGGTTCATGGTTTATTTTTAAAAGTGTGAGCAGGCTAGACAGTCCCCTAGTCTTCAGAACCAGCTTGAAAGGATGACTGCGAAAAGCTGCTGACAGTGTTGTGTCCCTGATAATGCATTGCGTCAAATGGAGACCAACGACCATTGATCAGTGGTTTTTGATCAGTGGTTGTTGATCAGTGGTTGTTGATAAATGGTCATGAGAATTTGCATAATCATGTTGAAGGAACTGACCTCACCGCCCATTGTTCCTTCAGTGGGCTGGTTTCCGTCATTATGCAAATGTGGTGTATATAAGAAACCTGCAGTCAGCTGAGACTGAAGAAGTCACTTGGATGAGTGACGAAACGTTTCTCCCACTGAAAACGCTACGTCCAGATTAACAGAATCCACCTTTGGAGATGTGGTTTTGGTGGTTTCATTGAGCAATAACCTTCAGCTTGTACTGGGGTGGTTTCTGAGTGTGAAACATCTCAAATGAGAATCCTCACCCTCAGGTCAGAGGCCATGGTTCTCAACCAGGAAGGTGGTATCTGTAAGGCCAGATATCACTGAGTGATCCGCCATGTGTTAGCATCTAGCACCATTGCTGTTATGTGCTGGATTGTCTCAGGGGCACCTTTACACAGCCTGCACCTGGGGTCTTGCCTGGTGTGATAGACCCCAGCCTCTATGGCTCTTGTGCTCAGAGCTTGTTCAGTCCAGCTTTGTCCAGCTGCTGGTAGGATTTCTGGATGTCAGCCACCTCTTTTATCTGCCGGTGGTACATACCATTCAGGGGCCTGTCCTTCCATGATGGTTCCTCCTCTTTTTTGGGTTTCTGCTGCCTGAGGTATTAACTGATCGCACGGTCGGTTGGGGCCATCTTCCTGATGTAATCATGGATGTTTGTTGTCTCATCCTGGACTGTGTTACTGACACTTACAAGTCCCCGGCCTCCTTCCTTCCACTTAGCGTACAGCCTCAGGGTGCTGGACTTGGGGTGAAACCCCCCATGCATGGTCCGGAGCTTCATCGTCTGTATGTAAGTGGCTTCTATCTCCTCCTGTGGTCAACTTTTTATCCCAGCAGGGGGGAGGGCGTAGGTGTTGATAGCCCGGATCTTGTTGTTACCGTTCAGCTGAGTCCTCAGGAGTTGCCTGACCCTCTGCAGGTACTTGGTGGTTGCAGCTTTCCGAGCAGCATACGCCACACCCATACGCCATGGAGTTCCTGTTGACAGCTATTAGGGTCATAGGCCTTCTTGTAACCAGTCCAGGCAGTGCTACTAGTAGCTGGTGTTTGGCACCTCTGGTATTCTTGCCAATCCCCTTCTGTGCCCCACTCATGTATTGAGTTATATGTCTGTTCACCTTAGCCGCTATGATGCCTGACAGGATCTTCCATGTGGTACTGACAGTGTTGGGGAGTAATGGAATACATGTACCGGCGTTACGTATTTAAAACACAAAATATAAGTAACTGTATTCTGTTACAGTTACCATTTAAAAAGGTGGTGTCACGGTAGCCGCTGACCGTGTGGAGAGTGTTTGGAGGACCGAGGTGCGGACACAGACACAGGAGGCAAAACTTTTGCTAAACTCAAAGTGAGCCTTTATTAGGGGCTGATACAGAAGGCAAAATAACAAACAATAAACTACGGCAATGACAAAACTAAGAACCTAAACTGGGAGAAACGAAAGGCTATGAACGAGGGCCATGAACGAAGACTAGGACTGAGGACTGAACTATAACGAAGTACTATGAACTGACTATGAACACAACATGAAAAACTATGAACAAGATCTCAGTGCTGGCACATGAAGGTGCAGGAAAACATGACTGGAGTAAGTGACTATGAACATGTCCGATACCGAATCTTGCAGGCTAGAATCATGACGTGCAGCTAGAATAACAGGGTGGGTGAATCAGACGGCACGACGACGAACACAGGAAGACTGAGGACTTAAATACACACATGAGGTGATCAGGGGAAGTGGAGACACATGAGGCCACAGCTGACTAGAATGAAACATGATGACAACACAGGGGAGAGTAAAACTAAATGCAATGAACAAAGAACACCAGACTCTTTCAAAATAAAACGGGAAACACGGAGACATAGATAAGACACAAACTTGACAAGAGCCACACAGAGATGACAGGTAGGCGCATGAACCAGTGAGACTGAGTACAGGGGGAGATGGCAAAAGAAATTTAAGAAACAAAGGACTAAACCGCAAGCTTCCTGTCTGACAGACACCAGGTGGTCAGACTGGGCAGCATCACCTCATCCCCCATCACACTGAACACTGGTGCTCCACAGGGGTGTGTACTGAGCCCTCTCCTGTACTCACTCTACACCTACGACTGCACGGCCACTAACAGCTCCAACATCATTGTGAAGTTTGCGGACGACACTACAGTGGCGGGTCTTATCACCAACGGTGATGAGACGGCTTACAGGGAGGAGGTCAGCGCCCTGACCCACTGGTGTCAAGACAACCATCTCACCCTCAACGTCGCAAAGACAAAGGAGTTGATAGTGGACTTCCGGAGGTGCAGAGAAGTACACACCCCCATCACCATCAACGGCGCTGCTGTGGAGAGAGTGAGCAGCTTCCGGTTCCTTGGAGTACATCTGGCTGAGGATCTTACGTGGTCAGTACACACAAACAAAACAGTGAAGAAGGCGCAGCAGCGCCTCTTCTTTCTCAGGAGACTGAAAAGATTCGGCATGAGCCCCCGCATCCTCAGGACCTTCTATCACTGTGCCATTGAGAGCATCCTCACTGGATGCATCACCACCTGGTATGGCAACAGCACCGCCTACAACTGCAAAGCTCTCCAGCGAGTAGTGCGGTGCTCTGAACGGATAATTGGAGGTGAGCTTCCCTCCCTCCAAGACATCTACAGGAAGCGGTGCCTGAGGAAAGCGGGGAGGATCATCAAGGACTCCAGTCACCCCAGCATAAACTGTTCAGACTGCTTCCATCAGGAAGGAGGTTCTGCAGCATCCGGTCCCGAACCAGCAGACTGAGAGACAGCTTCTTCCACCAGGCCATCAGACTGCTGAACACGTCATAGACACCTCAGCTTCACTACTGGAACTTCAACATTATGCACTCCACACTGTATATAAATGCCACTTGTTTTGCACATATTCAACTCTGTATATTTTATATATTTTATTATTATTATTATTATTATTTTTTTTTTTTTTTTTTTTTTTACTATTTAATTTGTAAAAATGTGTATACACACACACACACACACACACACACACACACACACGTAGGAAAATATTTAGTATACACATCCAGAAATGCATACGCTATTATATATTGTACATATATTTATTAGTTTCAGGTTGGCCATTCTTGTATTTTGCTCGTTTGTGTTGTTGTGTTTGCACATCTCTGTTGCTTGTGGGGCTCACACACAAGAATTTCACTCCTCCATACCCGCTTCACACCCTGGAGGACGGGGCTGTGGCCCCCCCACACTCCCTAGCAGATCATTACATGGAGAAACCTTTGGAATGCAAACATGCTGATCCACACAGGTATGCACACATGGGTATTCACAGACGCGGACTAAAGCTTTCTTGGCTGCTGCCTCAAAGCACACTGTGCGCTGTCTATCTTGCGTGCTGCACAATATCGTTTATTATTTAGTAAATATTGATATCTATGACTAGCTAGTTTATTGTGATGGTGCTTTGTTTTCTCTATTATTATGTTACTCTTTGTTGTTTGCTGTCTCCTCTGTTTGTTTTTTTTGCTTGTTTTTTTTTTTCTCCATACAGGTGACCCAGGAGTTCTTTTTTTTTTTCTCTCTCTTCCCCCCCCTTCTCACCGTCTCTTCTCCCCTTTGGTTTTCTTTCTTTCTCTCCCCCTCTTTCTCTCATTCATTCCCCCTGTCCTATTTATTAAAAAAAAAAAAAAAAAAAAAAAAAAATGACAAAGGATGAACTGAAGCTCTGCCATCACGTAATGTCGCATACTGCTGTTTCTGATGTCATTTAAAAAAAAAAAAAAAAAAAAAAAAAAAAAAGAATTTCACTCGCATGTGCTGTGCCAGTGTGCCTGCACATGTGATGTGACAATAAAAGTGATTTGATTTGATTTGATTTGATTTGATTTGACCTGGAAATTAACTAGATGAGCCAAACTGAAACCTCTGTCCAGTGAATACAAAATGATACATTAAAAACCCACAAACTGGGTCACACAACCCAGTAACGTGACAGGTGGTATTCAGAATACAGTTACTTTGTTGAAATAGAGGAATTACACGACGGTCATTTCCTGTTTCATATGTTCGGCTATGCCCTCTGTATTTCTGGTAATTCCACGCTGGTGGAAACCCACCCCAAAAAAAACGCATTAAGAGGCACTAATGCCGGGGTCTCAATCCCGCGGCCCTTGTCACCTCTACTTGCAGCCCGCATAATGACGTGAAGAAATATTTTCTAAAATTATTATTCAAAAAATTATAGTGTTACAGGCATCGCCCTAAAGGGGCTATATGCTCGGAATAGTTTTCTATACAAGATCACTGCAAAAAGTGCAGCCTTACCTAATGTCCACCTACTGTTACTCATTTATATTAAGATTCAAACATCTGGTTGGTGTTGGTGTGGAGAGTAACCTTCAGTAATAGTAATAAATCACAGCAATGGGACATTCATGTAGTTGTAGAAAGCATGATAATATATTAAGTAATCCAAAGTATTCAGAATACTCATTGAGTAACGTAACAAAATACGTTACAAAACGCTACATTTTGGGGCATGTAATCTGTAATCTGTAGTGGAATACATTTTAAAAGTAACCTTCCCAACACTGCTAAGAAGTATGTGGCAGGGAGGTGGTCTCTGGCCTGCTGCAGTGGATGGGTGGTGCAGTGAGCTCTCGGGCACATAGGGGACAGGTGTGTGTGCTGAGACTAATGACTCTCTCATTATATATATATATAGTGACGGCAGAGACTGATGGAAAAGTGTGTGCAGCGGAGGAAGCTGCGAGATATATATCTCATAATAATCTGACAATACTATAATATTGGCCATATTATATTTACATTACCACAGTGAGATGACTTTAGTCTCATGAACAACATGAGCTGATTGTTGTTTACTAGCTAATCTTAAATGACTGTTCAGCACAGAAATGAAGCCCAACAATCATGTTTTACAGTCCCGTGGTCTCAGCCTCAGATACTCAACTAATCAAAGTGATGTCATGATAAAAATGAATGACTAACAAAACATTTTTCTCCTTCATTTCTGTCAAACAAAGCTGTATGTAACGTGTCTCGCAGTTAGTATCATGGTTGCTAGGCAACCTGAAAAGCGCGATGAAGGCTAGGCCGTCCCGTTTCACAAGCCTCTTACTTCCGCACTTCTCGTACTTATAGTACGCACCGTACGTAGTACGCGTAGTGCGCGTACTTCAAGCATGCGGTCTCTTAATCGGGACACAGCCCCAGTCTCCCCAGTCTGTCATGTAGTTCTTGTCTGCGTGTTTCATGTTGTCAAGCTTTTGTTATCATATCTACATCACTCCATGTTTCCTGTTTTATTTTGAAAGTCTTGCGTTTCCATGTTCAGTGTGTTTAGGTGCATTTTTGTCAGCGGTGTCTCCCCAGGTGTCTCTCTGTGCCTCATTACCCTTCTGTGTCTTTACGTCTTCTGTCTTCCACTGTTCAGTGTCGGGTTGTCTGTTTGTCTCTTATCACAGCTCTCCAGCTTTCAGGTTTTTTTCGTGCTTCTGCTCAGGTGCATGTTCATGCTCACCGGGGGTTCACATCATTGTTCCACATGCACCTTTTCAGATTCATGTTAATGTTCATGCTTTCTCGTCATAGTTGATCTTAGTTTATTCCCAGTTTAGGTTTTAGTTGAGCTTTTTTCCCCAGCTCGCTTTGCCTCGTTTTATATTCAGGTATTTTCAGCCAAATAAAGAGCTCGGCTTCGGTTATACTGAGTTTACGCTGCCGTGTCTGTTTTTGGGATCGCTCCGCAAACACACCAGCTACAAAGCAGTGACACACAGCTTCGCTAATGTACACTGACTGACAGACAAACAGAATATGAACATTACACCAATATTACCTGTTGCCTCCAAAACTTTGTCAGACTGCAATGACTTCCTGTTTATGTCTTCCTGTGACTCACCTTCTGGTCTGGACCTGCTGGCAGACAAACTGAGCAGCAGGTCATTCCTGCTGATCCGCTCTAAAACCTTCCTGGTCACCTTCACAGCTCCAGGAAGTCTGTAGGTCTGCACCATCAGGTCCACAGTGTCCCACCTGTTTGTCATCTCTAGTCTGCTTTTCTTGATGGTTGGGAGGCCTTGAACGATGTTGGCCTGCTGTAGGAACCACTTGAATTTTTTGAACTCCCCATCTCCCAAATCATCTAAGGTGTTTAAGAGATCCTCTGGTGTCATCACAGCTCCCTGAAGTATAGAATAGAATATTTTCTGCTGAAAAGTAGAGATCAAAGAGGTACAACACAAATGTTACAGCAAAGGGAAGCCAGGACATCAGATGGAGGACAGTTATCATCATCCCCACCCTCCTAGATTGGGTACCAAGCCCCAAGAGCAACTGGTGCATTGAAGGCATTGAACGTGAGAGCAGCTGACCTGAGAGACTGCCAAGACTATGTGAAGTACCCTCTGGTATACTAAAAGATTACATCATCACAGACAATCCCTACTGTGACCATCACCAAAACCAACCAGCTGATCTACATCATAGTAGCAGTGGTCACTAAGATGCTTGGCTAAAAAATGTGCAATTATTTTGGTCCCAGTCTGTTTCAATGTTTCCTGCACATACACCATGTATATAGTTCCACTCACATATGTATACATATACACTGTTTTTTATTTTATTCTATTTATTTAATTATTTATTTATTTATTTATTTTCCACCTTCGTTGTATATTGGTTTCTCTTCTTGCTTTAGCACCTTTGTGGTCTAGCTACCCAATTCCGCTGTGCAAGAAACTGCACAATGACAATAAAAAGCTCTAAGTCTCTAAGTCTAAGTCTAAAAGATGAACAGCCACAAGGAGCAGTACCCTCCATAGAGAAGGAGACTAGAAGTCAAGATGAAGGCAGCATGGAGGGAAGTTAGCCAACTATCTGAGCTTCAGAAAGGTGTGATGAAGAAAGACGTGCCTAAGAAGCAGTGTTGGGGAGTAACAGAGTACATGTACTGACGTTACGTATTTAAAATACAGAATATGAGTAACTGTATTCCGTTACAGTTACCGTTTAAAAATGTGGTATTCAGAATACAGTTACTTTGTTGAAATAAAGGGATTACACGGCGGTATTTTCCTGTTTCATATGTTCGGCTACGCCCTCTCTATTTTTGGTAATTCCACGCCGGTGGAAACCCAAACAAAACACACATTAAGAGGCTCTAAAGCAGAGGTGGGCAACTCCAGGCCTCGAGGGCCGGTGTTCTGCAGGTTTTAGATCTCACCCTGGGTCAACACACCTGAATCAAATGATTTTGATTTTGATTTTGATTGAATCTTTATTTTGAACATGTTGAAAAAGTATAAAAAAAATAGAATTAAAAGAGACAAATGAACAAAGCAAACAAAAGGAAAACGAGCAACCACAACTCCAAATAACGTCCATGTTCAAAAAGGAGCAGGAAGAAGCATAAGCTAAGGAATGATTAGTTCATTACCAGGCCTCAGGAGAACTATAAGACAAGTTGAGGAGGTCATTTAGCCATTTGGATCAGCTGTGTTGGATCAAGGACACATCTAAACCTGCAGGACACCGGCCCTCGAGGCCTGGAGTTGCCCACCCCTGCTCTAATGCCTGTGTCTCAATCTCACGGCCCATGTCACCTCTACTTGCAGCCCGCATAATGGCATGAAGAAATTTGTTTTTAATTATTATTCAAAAAATTATTTAATATGAAGGCAATAGGCAGAGTGTTACAGGCATCGCCCTAAAGAATGTAGTCTGATGGGCAGTGTAGTCCAGTTGTAAGTAAGCTGTTAAGACTCGACTGTACACCGTGTTCCTGTTTTCCTCTGAAACAATAAGTCCCGTTGCAGCAGCCTTTCAACGCCTCTCTCTGTCTCTGCTAGCAAAGTCGACCCAGACAACAAAGTAAAGCTAGTTTTCAGCTACGAGCCGACACGAACCCGACGTATCAGCCAGAGGTCCCTTTACTACAGTTCGGAGCCGCGGACCTGTTTTATATACGCGCCGAATAGTTTTCTACACTGCAAAAAGTGCAGCCTTACCTAATGTCCACCTACTGTTACTCATTTATATTAAGATTTAAACATCTGGTTGGTGTTGGTGTGGAGAGTAACCTGCAGTAATAGTAATAAATCACAGCAATAGGACATTCATGTAGTTGTAAAAAGCATGATAATATATTAAGTAATCCAATTTTTCAGAATATGTTACTCTCATTGAGTAACGTAACAGAATACATTACAAAATACATTTTGGGGCATGTAATCTGTAATCTGTAGTGGAATACATTTTAAAAGTAACCTTCCCAACACTTCCCCTAATTTCCCTCGGGATGAATAAAGTATTCTGATTCTGATTCTGATTCTGACTGCTAAGAAGTATGTGGCAGGGAGGTGGTCTCTGGCCTGCTGCAGTGGATGGGTGGTGCAGTGAGCTCTCGGGCACATAGGGGACAGGTGTGTGTGCTGAGACTAATGACTCTCTCATTATATATAGTGACGGCAGAGACTGATGGAAAAGTGTGTGCAGCGGAGGAAGCTGCAAGAGGAGCTGACTCCTGGCTCGAGTTGTGCCTTAACCTGAACGAACTGGTGAACAAAAATAAAGAAACTCAAAACACGTCAGTACACTGTGTGGGTCCGATCATTGCTACAAAGTACAACAAGCTGCCCATGCCTCAAGCCTTAGAAACTGCCAAGCAAAGACTCACGGTCTTGCCCAACAGCTTGAAGAGGTATGCAAGAGAGACAGAAGCTAGGAGGAAAAAACAACTGAACCATCCAAGGTGTACGCTCAGTGGTAAGGCAGCAATATGAGAAGAGTACCACCAAGGCTGTAGCCATACTGGAAGAGCATACAGAAGAAGCATGCAACACATGACAACAATGTTCAGTGGCTAGGGAATCTAAGACCACAGCAGCCTCCCAGGATCCAGTCACCAGCTCTTCTTTCTAGGATGTCTCGCACTGTGATGGACAGCACCTTTTAAAATCCTTGGTCTGTCACTGAGTTTCAGTTCCTGCTTTAATTTTTCTTGTGTTTAGTTCCCTCAGCATTCACCTGTCTCACCTTTCACAGTTCTGTCTCTGAATTCAGGTTTAAGTTCATTTGAATGGAAAACTGCATGTGCTGCTGTATCCTGAGAGCTGGTTTCCACCTGTGTTTTACTTCATTCCTCACCTGTATCCACTCCTCTGAGCAGTTATCTGTGTATAAATGCTCTGCTCCATAAATCAACTCACATTCTGCATACATACGTTCAGCATAATCTAACAGTTTAGTGAAAACCTGATATGATGACAGCGCTAACTCACAGAAAGAGCTGAGACAGCAGAGCACAAAAAGGTCTACAGCAGATGTTCGACTCTCTTCTGTCTGCTGGTTAGGAAGAACAGCAAAGGTGAAAACTTTGAGGTGAAATGTGAACCAGCTGAGATGATAGCAGACAAACACACCTTTGTAAGCAGCAGCAGCTCCCTCCCCAAAGCCTTCGCTGATCCTGCTGCAGACAGAGAGATTTCAATCTGTCCACTCTTCAGGAAAGAGCTGAAAAAAGAGGAAAGATCATCACATCTTTTTCACAACCAAACAGGAAGTGCATCATTTCCTTGTGTGAACACAGCTGATTTACGACACGTAGCACATGCTGTCTGAGCAGCTTTCACACAAAAAATAGGTGAACTGACCCTTTAAACCTCCAAGAGTTAACCAGCTGTAGTTAAAAGATGGACGCAGCCTGTCCCTGCTGTCACTTGATGCGAGGTACCTTGGACAGGCTGCAGACCACACAGAGTGGACAGTGAGGCTCCGGGATAACACAGACCCTGTGTTATTCTCTGACATGCAGCCTTCTGCGTTAGCATAAGTGACTGAGCCGCATCGTGAACAGGTGAAGGTGGGGGCGAACATAGAAGATACTGAGATGAAGTGAAAAACCTGTGGTTTGGCTCAAAAAGTTTCCAGCAGCTTCACAAGAAACAGGAAATTATAAAAACATTAACATCCTTTCACAGTGCCGCACAAAATGCTGTTTTACTGCTCGGTCCTTAACTCCGACGACGGGGTTCCTGCTACATCGTATCGACTCTGATCTGATCTAATCAAACTACATAGACATCAGCTAAAACGCTGAGTTGCAGTACAGACATTTTCACCAGTCATCCAGCATTTATTACCATACCAGGGCTCTAGAGTGCGACCAAATTTTTCAGTGGTGCGACTAAAAAAAATATTTGGTTGCACCTGTGCGACCAAATGTTCGGGTAGCAAAAAAAATAAAAAATCGGCAACCTTCCTTGTGGTCAACAACAGACACACATTATGCCCCTATCGTGGACTAAACCAATCAGAGATAGTAAGGGGCGGGACCTCTCTGATTGGCCGTGGTCCAGTTGAAAGTGCAGGTGGAAGTGGGAGGTGAGTAGCTTGAATAAAGCGATATCGATTCATTAAATCCTGACTTTTAAATATTACTGTGTTTTGTCAGAAACGCCAGATTCTCAGATTAAAGCTCACAAAACCATTTCAACAACAACCAAACAGCAAATGAGAGCAGGTACACGGACTCCACACAAAGACGTAAACACAGACCGACGCATCAGAATCAGCTTTGTCTTTCTCGGCTTTCTCACCCGACGGCCCGCAGACGGACACGCTGTCGGAGCTCAGCGATCCTGATGCGTCCGGTCCGCGCTGTGATTACGTCTTTTTGCGCTGATTCTGAGCTGCAGGTTTTGTCTCTCCAACCAAAATTCACCGAGCCAGCAGCAAAAGAAGCAGCAAACTGCGCTTCACATTTGATCAATGTCGTCATGAATTTTGCTGTTTTGCTTCCACGACTATTAAAATCACACTTCATGCACAGCTAGCTCTCTCTATCTCTCTCTCTCTGTAGTTCAAGAACAGTTTCCGTCTCCAATCTCTGTTTTCTGTATTATTCATTCGCTTATTACCCACCAGTCTACCGTTGTTCACAGCGCTGTGGCTGCTGTCTTTTTCTTTTTCACTTAAATGACCTCGGACAAGAAAGCCTGTTTTTTCTGTTGTTCAATACTGAAGAAATTTAAACTTTATATGCAGAACATTGCAGAATATTTTTAAGGTTTTCTGCTATAAAAAGCCAGACCAGGAAAATCTCCTTCATGTTTTTCTGTTTTATTCTCAGTTACTTTCACACAAAGGCATCTGCTGTGATGTTCACAATTCTGATGAAGTCATTACTGATAAATGATCAGAATTATAATATTTCTGACTGTCTGAGGCTAAGTTGAATCGAATCGGGACTTTGAAAACCGGAATCGAATGGATTATAGAAATCGGGGTTCAAGGTTCAAGGGTTCAAGGTTCAAGGTTCTTTATTTGTCACATGCATAGTTATACAAGTATAACACACAGTGAAATGTAGCCTGACACGCTCCTCGACATGTGCAAAAATTGAGGGGGGGGGGGGGGGGGGTGTAGAGGAAGAACATTTTATA
Organism: Mchenga conophoros; assembly: GCF_057382185.1. NCBI lineage: Eukaryota > Metazoa > Chordata > Actinopteri > Cichliformes > Cichlidae > Mchenga > Mchenga conophoros. Next base: position 43,220,902 of record NC_140531.1, read on the forward strand.
TATATATATATATATATATATATACATATATATATATATATATATATATATATATATATATATATATATATATATATATATATATATATATATATATGTATTAGGGGTGCAACGATACACAAAATTCACGGTTCGGTTCGATACTTTGGTGTCACGGTTCGATATTTTTTCGATACAAAAAAAATGTTCATGCCTTTTTAATTTGTCATTTATTAAAATTATAAATATATATTTTAACTCAAAAGTACAGTTTTTAAATTTAACCCTAACCCTTGTGCGTGTTTTTTATTTTGACAGCGAATGCGCACCTGCGGACCACTTATGTGCACCCCTGGTTATTTAGCTCGTCATATTGCAGCCACAGAAATTCTTTTGTCCATGAAACCATAAAGCTGCACTTTCTTTTTGCCTTATAGTCTGATTTGTCATAACTTCTCCGTTTTGTGGTAAGCTTTTCTTTGGCTGTCACTTCTTCACCCTGACCTGTCTTATTTGGCTCAGCAGAACTAAAATATATATCCTGCTACTTTTACACACGGACTCACATAAGCTCAGCGATTCTCTGCACGATCAACCTCTCACATGTTTAAGCTTGCTGCGGGAGATTTCACTTGTCATGTTTGCATAGTAAGCTAACGATTAATAAGACGATGTCAGAGGAATTGGTGCACAAATTATCATCACTCACAGATCAGTGCTGTCGCTCTCTATACACAGTTCACGCGATTGCAAAGTGAAAGCAAAAAAACAAGCGCAAATTCAAACGCGACTTCAATATGTCACATATTGACAGTGGCTCACCGATGCCAATGACATAATTACCCAGCTACATTTCTGAAAGAATGCAAAAGCATTGACATATATTTTTCCTACAATAGCCCGACGGGCAGGGAAGAGATAGATTTTGGTAGCCCAACTGAAAAAATCGCTAGCTCCGGGACGTCGGGCTAGCGATATTGCGAGCCCTGTATCTGATTGAGGAATCACTCATCTTTGGAAAAGAGAGTTTATTACAGAGAAATGTCTCTTTCCAAAATAAAAGCTATACTATCCGCTTCTTCTGGGCTATATTCTCAGCAGCATATTAAACACATAAGGAGAATCATGTGCTAACAGCTGTCTAAATGACTCGGCTAAAGTTAGTAGCATGCTTGCTTGTTTTTTTTCTGCTTCCACTTGTCTTTGCACTAGGATGATGTCGGTGTAAATGTGCAGTCATATTCGTTGTGTTCCCACTAGTGCTTTCAGGTTAATCTCGTTGAAATGACCTTAACGCCACAACACGGCAAATCTCCGTTAACGAGCTACCGCCGATCGCCCCGTGCATGGGACTAGACGGCCAACACGTTAACGAGCTAACTGCGCTAACACACTAGTTCACACCCATGTAATTGAGCATTGCATGGCAAACATACTGTTTTACTTTAGTCCATGACTCGCTTACCTTCAGGGTCATACGTCACATGAAAACCAAAATAATTCCAAACGCCAGATCTGAATGAGGGTGGGGGAGGTGCCCTGCGCTCTTCCTTCTGACGATGCTGTCTGTGTTGAGCGTTCAGTGAATCTGCGTTCGACTACTCCGCCTAGGCTGCACTGTCGAGCCTAGGCGGAGTAGTCGAACCAGATTCACTGAACGCTCAACACAGACAGCATCGTCAGAAGGAAAGTTGATAAAATAAATTAAAAATTTAGTATTGTTCGATACATATGCGTACCGAACCGAAAGCACTGTATCGAACGGTTCAATATCGATACGAATATCGTTGCACCCCTAATATATATATATATATATATATATATATATATATATACATACACATACATATAGTATATACACTGGGTGAATGTGCAGTAGTAGCAGCAAGCAGGTGAATTCTGTACATTAATATGAATAGACATCTGACTATTTTACAGGATAGACAATATAAACATATTTAAAATTAAAGGAATTGAAATGTACATTGTGCCTTGGTTTAGTGTCTGGAAGAGTCCTGTCTCAGTCAATTATAGATGATGTGAGAGGGCGGGTGTGTGTGTTTAGGGCACGGATGGCTTGGGGATAGAAGCTCCTCTTGAGTCTCTCTGTCCTTGCCCAGAAGATGCGGAACCTTCTACCAGATTGCAGAAGTTGGAACAGTTTGTTGCCAGGATGGGACGGGTCCTTCAGTATCTGCTCTAGTCCGGCATCTCCTGGTGTAGGTGTCCTGAAGCGGGGGGAGAGCAATCCTGCAGCAGCGTTCTGCTGTACGGATCACTCTCTGGAGAGCTTTTTGGTCCTTCACACAGCTGTTCCCAAACCACGATGTCATGTTCTGTGTGAGGATGCTCTCCACAGCGCCTGTATAGAAAATCCTGAGGATCTTTGGAGAGACCCTGAACTTCCTCAGTTGTCGTAGGTGATACAGGCGCTGCCTAGCCTTTTTGGTCTGGACCTGAATGTGGGCAGCCCATGTCAGGTCTGAGGAGATGTGGACACCAAGATACTTGAAGGACTGCACCCTCTCCACTGGAGCTCCATTGATGATGATGGGCTTGTAGTCTCTGTGCTGACCCCTTCTGAAGTCCACCACCAGCTCCTTGGTCTTGCTGACGTTCAGCTGGAGGTGGTTGTCCTGGCACCACGATGCCAGATTCTTCACTTCATCCATGTAGGCCGCCTCATCGTTGTTGGAGATGGCACCCAACACCACTGTGTCGTCAGCAAACTTCACAATGGTGTTGGAGCCGTGGGTGGCCACACAGTCTGAAGTGTAGAGGGAGTAGAGCAGTGGCGAGAGGACACATCCCTGAGGTGCTCCTGTGTTGGTGGTGATGCTGTTGGAGAAGCACCTGCCCACCCTCACCACCTGAGTTCTGCCAGTGAGGAAGTCCAACACCCATGCACACAGACGGCTGTTAAGTCCCAGATCCCTCAGCTTTGTGAACAGTCTGCAGGGCACTATTGTGTTAAACGCTGAACTGTAATCAACAAACAGCATTCGCACATAGTTACCCTGTTTCTTGTCCACGTGGCTGAGAGTGGTGTGTAGGACGTGGGCGATGGCATCCTCTGTGGATCTGTTGGATCTGTAGGCGAACTGCAGCGGATCTGTGGTGTCTGGGATGGAGGAGGAGATGATGTTCTTCAGCAGCCTCTCAAACACCTTCATTACTACCGAGGTCAGTGCAACTGGCCGGTAATCGTTCAGGGATGAGGGTTTGCTGTTCTTGGGCACAGGGATGATGGTGGATCTTTTGAAGCATGTGGGGACCACAGACTTCGCCAGGGACTCGTTGAAGATGTAAGTGAACACACCTGCTAGCTGGTCAGCACAGCAGCGCAGCAGACGGCCGGTGATGCCGTCTGGCCCCGCCGCTTTCCTTGTGTTCACTCTCCTCAGTGCCGCTCGGACGTCATGCTCCGCGATGCTGGTCACCGGTCTCTCGCTGATGACGTCACTGTCCTCGGTAGTCAGGCGGTAGATAGCATTAGCCGCCTGGCTAACCTCGAAACGGGCGTAGAACCGATTCAGCTCGTTGGTGAATGCAGAGTCGGCGTTGATCGGCGCAGTGTCCCTGGCTTTGTAGTCCGTAATGGTGCGTAGTCCGTGCCACATACTCCGTGTGTCGCCCTGGTGGAAGCGGGACTCCACACGTTCCCGGTACCGGCGTTTGGCATCTCTCACCGCGCGCCGCACGCCGTATGAGGCCGCTTTGTAGGCGCTCATATCGCCAGTGGCGAGACCCGCGTTGTAGGAGGCGGTCCTGGCGTTTACTGCAGTGCGGATCGATCTGTCCATCCACGGTTTCTGGTTTGGGAATGTGGTGACTCTCGCAGTGGGGATAATCTCCTCCGCTAGCATATTGACGAAGCATACTGCTACTTCCGTAAACTCGTTGATGTCGACTGCGCATGCTCTGAACATGTCCCAGTCTACGTCGTTGAGTGCGTCCTGTAGCGTAGCTTCTGATTGGGCAGTCCACCGTTTTACCTCCCTCTTGGTCACGTCTTCCCTCCGTATGCTTTGTTTATACTGGGGGATGAGGAATCAGTGATGATACCCAGCCCTAGTGAGCAGCCTAGGCACGACAGAAGTGGATGTAGCTGTAATAGGAAAAGAACTATTGCTAACTTTTCTGTTAAGGCCTGATCCTTCTGAAATTCATAGCCAGTGCTCTGACACGGTGTCATCAATCTTTGAATGCTGAAAAAGCACAGTGTATCCAGAAAAACACATTATATTATATCAATTATTATAAAATTTGTGTGCGCCTAACTTTTGTGCCGGTACGCCTAACTTTTTAAAGTTAGGCGTACCGGTACACCCATGGCAAAAAGTTAGTCTAGAGCCCTGCATACAAGAGATATTTATTTTTAGAGTCATAAATATCTGTAGAGTCCGACTTCAGTGAGCGCTCGCCTGGATTTTCCTGTTGGATTATTCCAGCACCCTGTTAACACTAATGAGACCTGCTGTGGGCAGACTGGTTTCCACAGCACTGTCAGCATCAGTGATCTCAGACCACAACCAGCAGCTTAACGTGCTGCAGACACAGTTTTGATCCAAGTATGAAAGACAGTCGTGTTTAAATGATGTGAGTTTGTCCTGTTATTTCAGAGCCTCTGAAAATTGAGACCGTGCACTAAAAACGTCTGTGATTACTAAACAGTTAAAGTCTGCACTTCGGTCACACCTGCATTTCAGGTCCATCCATGTTCATCATGTTCACTGCTAAAAACAAATGATGGAGCTCAGTGTTGAGGAAGCGAAGGGAGTCACATCACAACGTAGAAACTCGTCCTGGCTGAACACGGTACAGCAGGAGGTCGGGCGTAGTCTCATTTTAATGATCTGAGTCCAAAACTCAGCCTTTCCTCGTGTATCCTCCACCAGTATCTCCCTCAGTGTGTCTGTGTTATGAACACCTTGAGCGCTCAAGAGTTGGGAGTTCGCCTTGTAATCATAAGGTTGCGGGTTCGAGCCCCGGCTTGAACAGTCTCGGTCGTTGTGTCCTTGGGCAAGACACTTCACCCGTTGCCTACTGGTGGTGGTCAGAGGGCCCGGTGGCGCCAGTGTCCGGCAGCCTCGCCTCTGTCAGTGCGCCCCAGGGTGGCTGTGGCTACAATGTAGCTGCCATCACCAGTGTGTGAATGGGTGGATGACTGGATATGTAAAGCGCTATACAAATGCAGGCCATTTACCATTTTCTCTTTAGCTTTTTTATCCTGCTTGAAACGCTTTGTGTCTTTTTTGGCTTCATTTGGAGTTTCTTGGATTTTGTTAATTTGCCAGTCCTTCCTCTCTGCACCACACACCTATAACAAAGCTCAACATTTGCTCACAAATATGTTACATTTGGAACATCTTGTAACATTCTTTACAAATCAAATCGCTCTTTTATGAAAACTGGTTTAATGATGGTATTCTTCTTGTAAGTCAACTATTCAATAACACAGGCTCATTGTATAATTACTCAGCGTTCCTTACAGGTGTAACATCCCAGTATCCCCACACCTGTCCATGCCCCGCCCTGTCCTGACAGAGTCTCCTTAAAGCTTCCTTCAAAAACAGAAGAGCGATACAGAAACATTTGCCTTTACTCGGGTTTTATGGAAACATATCGTTAGTTTCATCTCTGACAGCATCTGATCAGAATCTGTACTTTTGTACCAAAACGTGTTATTTGGTTTTACTGACTTTAGTGAGAAAGACTCTCGTGCTTTTCCCTCATCGATCAAACTCCACATCTGTAAATGTAAGCTGTCCACTCTCAGGACAGAAACAGAAAGTTTGTTCCTGTCTCAACAAGAAAGCTGTGAAAACATGAATATTTGTGATATTTTAATGTCTTTGAGTTTGATTCCATAAAAAGTGACAAAAACATTAGTGTTCGTTGTGCGTGGGAAGAAAACTTCTTTTTACAGCGAAAAAACCCTAAACAAGCACCGAGTAGCTACGTAATGTGACATTCACAGAGAAACTCGCGGATTCTTCCACTGACCGCGGCACACCTGCACCAGGGTAACCCTCCGCCTACCCCACTCCTGCTTTACAGGTGAAAATAGAGCAACAGGACCGCTGAGTCTTTGACTTTATTTATTTTCTGCTGTGTTTTACTTGCATCTATTTGAAAGACTGAGTGTAAACACAAATATTTTATTTTATGTGCTGGAATGTGCAGAAAATAGGTTTAAATGTTAAACTAATTTCTTCCAGTCAGAGAATGTTGCATATAATTAAATGTTTGCTTGATGCATAAAGTTAAAAGATTAAAACTAATAAAACAAGTTTTAAAAAGAGACTTTTCCATTTGATTACATTTTGTATGATGATTATGTAGAAAAAGTAGAATTGGGCTGAAAGATCTATCACTTTATCACCTCTTCAGGTTGTAAATCGTGTTTTTAAAAAGTAAGTAATTAATTACTTTTGAAAAGAAGTAATCAGTAATTAGTTACTGATTACTTTTTTCAAGTAACTTGAACAACACATCCTGGAGTTAAGGGAAACGAAGCAGCAGATAGGGGAGCAAAGGAAGCAAAAAGAGACTTTCAGTGGATTGTCAGTGTTAGCAGGACGGAGAGTAGAAGACGGCACAAAGTGAAAGAAAGGCGGCAAAGGCAGTGCGCCGTGGTTTTACAACATCCAGAGGAAAGGAGGAGAAATGAGAAGCACAGGAAGAGCAGAGAGCAGACCGTTATATCGGAAAACACCGAACAGGAAAGCGTGACTGCAACAGAGAAAAGAAACGACCAGAAATCTGATGCTGGAAGCTGGTCAGATATGAAAGTGAACTGGAGCAAGTGATCAGAGCATGTTTTTAACACAGACGCGTTTGTTTGGTTTGAATTTATTTGATTTTGTTGTTGACACACTCCGGTAACGCACCACTTTGCTCTTTGACAACCGCCAATAAACTATACTGTGACGTAGCGGCAGGTCACGTGCTGTGCGGGTCAGCTGACTGCCTTCTTCCGGGTCTTCTGATCGGTGTTTGCTGTGGTGTCTCCGCTGTGATCCAGGTAAACTCGCTTTTTCTGGCTGTTATCGATCACCGATCGCTCCGATGGCTTCCGTGTGCGGACAGAGCCGCCCGTTAAAGCGCAGTCACAGCGGAAAAGGCGCACTTTGTGCCGCAGTCAGTCGCACCGAAGCCGGTCTGGTTTGAAGCGGACAGATCCGGTAATGCCGTGAATTCATCAGCGGAGGAGAAAAAACGAACTCACGTTTAATGTGAGGGGCTCTCGGAAGTACAGGTGACAGGTGGGGTGGACATGTGCGAGGACAGAGACAGGTGGTGGTTAGAATCCCGGGCTCCACCATCCACGGGTGGAGACGAGCGGTACCGAAGGTTTGAAGAAGGTTGGAGACGGTGTAGTCGAGCTGAGGACGCTCCGATGGACACGAGTCCATAGAGGGACAGACGGCTACAGCCACCTGTCATCAAACAGGCCACGCCCCCAGTAATGCAAACTTTAAGCTTGCGATTTAAACAGCTTCGTCAGGTGCAGGTGCCCCACAGGAAATCACCTACAGAGACCAAAGTCTGTGGGGATGACAGTGCTGCCCCTGCTGGACGCCAGAGGAACTGCAGGTCTCAGCTGCTGGTTATAAAAGTTTTTTTAAAAAGCGTAGGCGGGTTTGTCAGAAAGGGACCAGATGCAGGCGTGGACCGTCATCGTGGACCGTCATCGTGGACCGTCATCGCGTTCCTGCGTCGGTTTTTCGCCCTGTCAGATGATTTGTGCTGTTTCCTGTTGTTGCAGAGTCAGAACGCCATGAACGCCTCCGACAGCGATGAAGACATCTACAACGAAAGGTCGGCCTTGGTCCGGTCCGAGTCTCCCGCGCTCCCCTCCTACATACCGGACTCAGACCTCACGCCCCCCAATGGCACTCCAACCAAAAGGTTAAAGGTCAGTTTCCGTTCACTGAGTCTCTCCAGTGTTTCATTCCCACGTGTCCCGCTGCGCTGACGCCATGTGTTGCCCTCTGTTGGTGCAGGCGGGGATAAGCAGGAGGCCGGGGGCGGCCGCTGCAGACGGCGGCGGGTCAGATCCGGAGGTGGAAGCTGAGGAAGAAGAGCCGCTTAAGTATGGCGCCAAGCACGTCATCATGCTCTTCATCCCCGTCACCCTATGCATGGTCGTCGTGGTTGCCACCATCAAGTCTGTGAGCTTCTACATGGAGAAGACGGACCAGCAGCTGTAGGTCCTCGCTCCTGCCGCCACACGCCGCCACCTCCTCCCCTGTCAGCTAACTGTGATGTTTTTCTCCGCAGGATCTACACGCCGTTCACGGAGAACACCTCCTCCGTTGGCCGCCGCCTCCTCAACTCCGTCCTGAACACCATCATCATGATCAGCGTCATCGTGGTCATGACCATCTTCCTGGTCGTCCTGTACAAGTATCGCTGCTACAAGGTGAGCTCCTCCTCCTCCTCATATTCACCCGCCTCTCCTGTTGCTCACGTAGATGAAGGAGACGTCCGAGGTTTCTGCTGAGTGCAGACGTGCTGTGATGTCACATGTGATGTCATGCAGCCTGTTTTTAGTGGGAACGGAAAGCCGACCCCCCCCAGAAAACTCCTCCTCCCCCCACTGCTGGTGAAACGTTTGTAACGCACTTTGAAAGAACGTTCATCCCGCTGACATCCATATCAGGAAATGATGCGCGCCGTAAAACACTTGATGATGTAGTGAGCTCGCCGAGCGTTGCTGCTTGTCGTGTTACTGATTGACCCACCATCGCTTACTCCGTCTGCATGCTAGACTAGCGTTGCATTCGAGTACAGGAAGTGACACTTTGATGTGTTTGTTCAGTTCATCCACGGCTGGCTCATCCTGTCCTCCCTCATGCTGCTCTTCTGGTTCAGCTTCATGTACCTGGGGTGAGTCCTGTGATTGGATACTGCCGCCACAGCGTGATGCAGAACGTTTGTCACGGAGCGTCTCAACGCTCGTGTTGCTTTTTCCGATTTCCAGGGAGGTGTTTAGGACGTACAACCTGGCGATGGACTACCCGACGGTGGGCGTGATCATCTGGAACTTCGGGGCGGTGGGGATGATCTGCATCCACTGGAAGGGCCCGCTCCAGCTGCAGCAGGCCTACCTGATCCTTATCAGCGCCCTCATGGCCCTCGTCTTCATCAAATACCTGCCCGAGTGGTCGGCCTGGGTCATCCTGGGTGCCATTTCCGTCTACGGTGAGTGGAGGCTTCAGACCTGGGGGCGGGGGTCGTGGAGAGCTCCCTGGCGGCTCCAAGCGGCGGTGCTGCTCTGTTTTCCCATCATGCTTTGCTCAGGTTGTTTGTGCTGTTGCAGACCTGGTGGCCGTCCTCAGTCCTAAAGGTCCTCTCAGGATGTTGGTGGAAACGGCTCAGGAGCGTAACGAGCCCATCTTCCCCGCCCTCATCTACTCCTGTGAGTGCTTCCAGCAGCTGTTCTCGATCAATAACAGCTCTGCAGTTTATCTAATGTTTGTGATTGTTTCCTCCTCCGATCGTTATAAGAGGAATCTGAAGGTTTCAGGAACATGCGACTAAAGGTCAAACTTTCGAGGTCTTCTTCTGCTGACCTCCCGTCTGCAGCTCTGAGGTCTCGGAGCGCCCAGAGGAAGCGCCTCAGAGACGAGCTCGAAGGGAAACTCAGAAACAGAAAGTTGGTTTTTGGGAAGCACTTCCTGGAACCTTTCGATCTTTGCTAATAAGAAACTCGTAAATCAGCTGTTTAGACGTTCCCGTCGTGAAGCGCAAGTTCATGAGGGCTTCCTGGCCGTGACGCTGCCGTCACACGATAACTTCCGCTATAATGAAACCAGATTCAGACTCTGACGTTGAGCCGCTGCAGCGCTCTTACGTCCTGAGGCGATCACGATCCTCGGGTCGAATCTAAAACCGCAGCCCGATGACATCACCTTTCATTTTGTTCTGTGTTCAGCCGCCATGGTGTGGACGGTGGGGATGGCGAGCCCCAATGAGACTCAGCGCTCTGAACCAGGTCAGGTATCGCGCCCATAACATCTCCACATTTGTGTGTTCGTCCACAAAGCTAATACTGCTGCTCGGACGCCATTTTGTTTTTCAGATGAGGAGGTGGAGCAAAGCGACGGAAGGGCGGAGCCTCCCAGCAGACACTCCAGGTTGCTTCCAGAGGACGAGATGGAGGAGGACAGTGAGTCCGCCGTCGCTCAGGTGTCCGAGGTTAATGGCGTCTGCAATTCTCTGACGCGTCTCTGTTGTGTGTGCAGGAGGCGTGAAGCTAGGCCTCGGCGATTTCATCTTCTACAGCGTTCTGGTTGGAAAAGCCGCAGCGACCGGGGGCGACTGGAACACGACGCTCGCCTGCTTCGTTGCCATTCTTATCGTAAGTTTTACGTTTGACTCCCTGATATCTACGCCACAACAAACTCAGCGTCTACAGTCACACCAACCCGGATCAGGTGTACCAAGAATCTGACGTCGCCCGTCCACGATGCCAGGCGTGGGCTCGGGCTGGCGCAGGAATTACAGCTTCGTGGCCACAAAGAGGACACGTTAAAATATCCTTTGTGCGCAGACGTTAGATTCAACTTCAGAGTCTTAACTTTGATTTAGTAAGAGAAACGTCACAAGTGACGCAACAAAACTTTGGCATGTTCTGTGTTTTGGACAGACTTGCATTTAAACGCATTTACAGTAGGAAGCCGAGGTCGGGGGAGGCGGGGCTGTGAGGAGGGTCAGGTGACAGGATACACCTGAGCTGGGTCAGAGTAACAGCACACACCGACCGTAACCATATTTACTGAGACAGTTTTTTAGATGAAACCACGCCGACCACAGCCGCAGACAGGACAGAAAACAGGTAACCAGGGCGATGGGCGGGCGAGGGGCGCACACAACCCAGGACCTGAATGCACTGGTTCTCACTTACAACCAGTTCAATCAGTCGAGACTGATCCTTCGAGATCACAGCATTGAAGGATCTCGATGTCTCTAAAAAAGATCAATCCCGCGCTGACACAACTGCGCTCATCCACCACGGCGGCGTGTCCCGGCCCCGCCTCACAGCTCTGAGTTACAGCCTGTCTGCCCTCTGTCATCACACCATACTCGATCACACTTAGGTGAGTTTAATGAAACATGAAAAGTAAAACGTTTCCACCTGAGATCAACAGGAGCCGACGTCAAACATGTAAAACTAATCGTATGAGCTGCGCAGGCCCTCGTCAGGCAGGCAGGACTCCCTCACTTAAACCTGCACCTGTGCTCACCTGTGCACCTGTGCTCACCTGTGCCTCTGTCTCACCTGTGCCTCTGTCTCACCTGTGCCTCTGTCTCACCTGTGTCTCAGGGTCTGTGCCTCACTCTGCTGCTGCTGGCCATCTTTAAGAAGGCTCTGCCGGCGCTGCCCATCTCCATCACCTTCGGCCTCATCTTCTACTTCTCCACGGACTTCCTGGTTCAGCCCTTCATGGACAACCTGGCCGCTCACCAGTTTTACATCTGAGACAAAGCTCCGCCCACCTCACCCCCCTCTTCGTTATCTCGCTGGACTGCTGCCTTTTGTTGATGCAACGCACAAAGATTGTTTCCTGCGCTCGTCCTCAGACCACAGGAACTGATGTAAGAGTGTGTGGAAGGTGGGCGTGGCTGTTACCTGGTTGTTTCTGCTCAGGTTGTTTCTACGTCACCTGCTGACTGATATTTAAACCCTGTCTGTAGTCTCTGTCGTGTTGCTGAAGCCGTGATGGTGATGTCACCACCACTTTCTGTGATTGGCTGACGTTCCCGTCATTCTTCACTTAATTTAAGCTCATCGCTCTAACTTCAGGAAACAGGTGGGATGTCTGATTGGTTCATGTGACCTAATGAAACTTACTTGAGGGATGAGCTCACTTTGAGTGAAGCGCTTCAGGGCCATGACCTGAAACCCTGAGAGGCCGAATCTAAAAAGTGAAGTGGGAGGAGTCTGAAGCAGCTGCTGAGCGCTGTGATTGGGTATTTCCTGCTGACACGCTTTTATCCAGAAGCATGTTTGTTATTCTTATTATTTTGTTATTTCATCTTTAATTAAGCAGGTAAACCTAAAGGAGACACGAGGTCTCGTTTTCAAGAGCGACAAAACTGGGAATGAAACAAAAGACGGGATTTAAATTTTGATCGAGAAGGGAAAAAAGGTTAAAAAATAAAAGTGCAAACTGGGTTTCCTGTCTTTGTATTTGAGTCGTTGGGGCTGCGTACGTCAGCGATGCTGCCTCACTGAAACATTTATAAACATTATAAACCTGAACATAGAACGAATTCATCATTAACAGCTGCAGCCGCGCTCGCAGCGTCACAGATGCCTGCAGCTTCAGTGTCAGAGGTCACACGTGGGTCTATTCTGACCTTTCATACAGGCAGGGATAGCTCAGTAGGTAGAGTGGTGGCCCCATGATCGGAAGGTCGGGGGTTCGACTCCACTGAACGGCTACCCTGAGGTACCCCTGAGCAAGGTACCGTCCCTACACGCTGCTCCACGGGCGCTGCACTGGCGGCTGCCCACTGCTTCACTGGGTGAATGGGTTAAATGCAGAGGAACTATTTCCCTATGGGGACTAACACGCACACTTTACTTTACTTTTCATTGGACAATCGAGTGAAGAGCCGTGAGCACAGCTGGAAACAGTAACGCTGACATAATTAGGCTGCTGTTAATGAAGCTGGAACTCTTCTGCTCGTTTCTAGCTCCGTGTTTTGATTCTCCCACAGCAGCTTTGCATGATTCCCAGTTCGTAATCATCCTTCTTTACCTGACACCGCACCTCAGTGCAGCCAGCCTGTCTGAAACGAGCCGTTTCAGGTGTTTACGCTGGCTCTTTTCTGATTGGCTGCTCTCGTAAACAAGTGCGTTGGGTTTCTCCCCTCTCAGTGACATCATCCAGATCCAGAGTGTAAAAAAACAGAGACACTGGGTGTTCAGAGCAGCCTGAGCTGAACAAGCTCATGGTTACTGTGAACGTCTTGTTAGGAGCCGATGGCGTGCACAAAGTGTTCTCACAGTTTCCCACTTGCTGTGCAGACAGGAAGCATACAGCTGGATGATTGTGCGTTTGTGGCAGCACTGCTCAGATTTTCAAACTGAAAACAAAATTTTCTCTTTTTTAACTGACTAATTATAACTTTAATATATTTATTTTAGCCGTTTTCTTTTTAATGTGTTTTCTGAACGCAAACAGAAACACTGAATTTTGGGCCTGGCGGGACGCCGTACAGAGACAGAGCAGGTGCTTTCTGGATGATTCCATGTTTAATAATCTGCTGTAGCTTCAACACTACCTGGGCGGGTCTTAAATGTTCCAGTTCTTTGTTTTTGTGCAATAAAGTTTATTATAATCTGGTTTGTTAGCCTTGTTTGGCTCCTGATTTTGGTTTCCTGTCGTGTATTCAGTGTTATCATTCTTACAATAAAAATTATTTTTCTTGTCAAACTGATTTCGTCTTTTAAAGCTTCCATTTAGTTCCAGATTATTTGTCTGGAAACTGCATTAAACAAATGTTCGCACCCATTTCCCCCTCAAACATCCAGAACATTCATATTTAAATCTCAGAACAGTTAAATCTCATATTTGAAAATAATTCTGTTTTTAAACGTACAAATTAAAGTTACAAATTCTTGAAAGCATTTTCCTCAAACTGCTGTGATCTTACGTCCCCTCCTCGCTCTTCATGAGGTTTTTATTCATCTTTTTTACCCCATTTAACAAATTTTTCTCTAAGTTTGAAAGAACTTTTCACTAGTAGCACAGAGCAAAATCAGCCTTTCAGAATAAAAGCCCAGAGGACAGTATGTTTTTCACATCCTTTATTTTTAATTAAAAAAAGAAAACAAACAGAAACGGGCTTCGACCAATGAGGCTCTTCAATTTCTCTCCTCAAACTGGGATTTGTTCTTCAGCAGGAACGCAGCCAGGTACTCGATGGGGTTCGGCGGTCTGAAAGAGGAAACAAACCTTCAGCGGAGGCATTTTAGGCAGAGTGAGACCAGAAAGTTCAACACATGAATTTTAACGAGTAAATATTTCCTGAATGAGACGACAGGACGAGCTCGCGCAGACTGCAGGTCACAGCGGCGCACGGAAGCACTTCTGGGAGTCTGAGTGGAAAACACATGGACGAGGTTCAACACGGCAAACACGTCGACCACGCTGCCGCCGCCGATCAGAGCGCCATTAAACAAGAAGCACCGAAGCTGTCGCCCAGCACAGAATTACAAACTATCCCTACTGCTGAGGATCTGCTTCCGTAGTTATGCTGCAATAGGTGTAGGCTGCTGGGGATTCCCATGATGCACTGGGTGTTTCTTCTTCACTCACAATGTGTTAATAGACCTCTCCTGCTCTTGTTTGGGAGGACATGGTTTGAAATTTCAGAATCCAGCGAGGCGTTTGTTTCTTCTACACCGGAGCGCTGATCCAGGAAGCAACTCCAAACTTTGCTCCGCACTTCCTGAGCTCTTGAAACACTTATAGCCCCGCCCATCTGTACTCGTGCAGCAGGCTAATAGTACGTCAGTCTGTATGAATAAATGTTATTAACACAGCAGCTCACTCCGGTTCTGCTGCAGGTAGACATGTCCATGTTTCTGATTGGTCGCAAGCTGCCAACTCTGTGTGTGTGTGTACCTGTCCTTGGCGAGCACCGACAGCCCCTGCAGCAGGATCGGGACCACCGTCTGGTCCAGGTACGCCCGGGTCGGCAGCGCCTGCAGGTCCACTTTCTGCTTCGACATCTTCTCTGCGCTCGCCTTCTCGTTCTCCACCGTCCTCTGAGGAGCAGCAGAAAAGCATGCTGGGAGTTTGCGGCAGGCTTCACATCAAGCACAGGGCTGTGTGTGTCTGTGCGTGTTTTACCTGGATGTTGTCTGTCAGGCCATACTCTGCGTGTGGGTTTTCAGAAACCTGTAGGAGGATTTTAAACACTTTGATCAGAGAAACAGGTCACACGTGTGTGTTTGTGTGTGTGTGTGTTACTCACAGGTGTGTGTCCCTCCATGGACTGCTCCACCTCTGTGTGATCTGAAACACAAAGAAGAGCTGCTGAAAACTGTGCGTGCAGCTGCTGCACAGAGACACCATGAGCACCCCAAGGATTCATTTATCAGTCCTGCTTGTATTTGATTCATAGGTGGTCAAATTCAATTAACACGTGACTGGTTTAACCATTTCAGCTCCACACAAATGGTTTCCCCTCTGTGCTGCCAGATAGACGAGCCTAAAGTGGCTGATTTTTCCATTAAGTTTGGCACAAACTAACTCACATCTATAACTGTATCGATGCTGACCCCGGCGGATTGATAAAAAAGCTCAGGAATAACAAACAGGTGCAAAAATACACCCGTTTAAATACAGAGAAGTGAAGAGTCGCAGAAATGGACATTTTCTGAATGGAGTTTGGCGTAGATGAACTTTAAACGGAACATCTTCAAGTCTGTTTGCGGAATTAACGCCGTCGAAGGAAAATCTCTGAACGTCTTTGTTTCCAGGAGGAAGCCAGTGGAGCAAAGAGCGGCTCAGCTCGTTTCTCCCGGGCTGTCTCCGTTATCGGCACCGAGCCTGCGCCGCGCTGCAGGCGGGCTAGCTTAGCCCCGCATTAACGCTTCTTTTCTGCCAAATTAACTTCTCCTGAAGCGGAAACCGACCTGCTGAGATTCAAAGCGACCATTAAACAACGAAATCAACCGGAATCACGGAGCAAAGAACCCGAATTACAACGAAAAACGCCATCAATGGCTAACAATCAACCTACCGTCCGCCATGTTTGTTGTGGATCCGGCGTACCAATGCTTCCGGTCTCCTCAGCGGCACTTCAAAATAAAATACCCTTTATTTATTCATAATTTGACACAATAAATTATACTGTTGGTTTTCTGTATCATTTATATAATTTCGTATATACAAAGAGCATAGAAGTAACTCAGGAAGAACGGTTGTCATAAAAAGAGAGCACAGACACAATAAAACAAGGTTAATTTAATCATCTGAAGTAATTTGTAAAGCAGACACCGCTTCTGCTGTAACGAATATTATTTTCATCATGTCAAGAATATTTTCCCATAAAATATCCAAACTCAGCAAACTCAGCAAACTGCGGCTACGTTCACTCTGCAGGTCTTGATGCTCAATTCCGATTTTTTGATCAAATCCGATTTTTTTGTCTGCTCGTTCACACTACAAATAAAATGCGACAGCAAACGCGCTCTAGTGTGAACGCTCAAAGCGGCCGCGTGCGCAAAAGAAGACGTCACACACAACGCGCTCTGTTTAGACCCAGAGCCAGTAGAGGTTTTAGATACGGGCGACACGGGCGGTTGCCCGGTGCGGCATCGTGTCGGGGGGCGGCATCACGGGCCTCGCCAAAAAATAAATAAATGCTCGTACTCATGCTGCCCCGACATCAGCCAGCGCATTTTGGGGATGTCACAGGCACCGATCGGTTTTCTGTCGCCCCTTTGCTGGGAGTAAGGGCGCCCTCCGTTTGCGAGCTGCGCCTGCTGCTGGCGGCACAGGGAGGAGAGGGCGGGGCGGCGGGGAGTCTCTGGCTGGAGCAGCATCTAATAACCAACTCACAAAATAAAACAACATAAAAACAAACCAACAAACACGAAAACACCAGACATCATGATACAGAGCCCTCGGTGCGCCTGCGCGCTGCTGAAGTCAAAGTAAACTTTATTGTCATCTCCGCTACAGACAGTCCAGCATATAGAGAGACGAGACGACGAGGCTCCAGTTACAGCAGTGCAAGTAAACAAACAGTATGTATAAGAAGAGTAAGAAAATAAATCTACACTTTAGGACTCGGGGTAAAGGATCAATAACAATTTAAAATTTACAGTTTGATGATTTAAAGTCTCACACACAACCCGTCGAAAGGGGCGGGGCCAGCTGCTTCCAAATAGAGCACATTTCATTCATAATGTTGTAAATCCAAGCCCATCATGTATTCATGATTTGAATCCTGGGTTGTGTGAAATCCCAGAAATAAACCTTAGACAAAGTGAATCTGTGAACTGTGTGTTAGGTTATGTTGTGGTGATCCTCGGGTTGGGGGACTTGTGTTCATACTGGAGGGCAAAATGAAAACCAAGATGGACAAAAACAGTTCAAAGCCATCAGGAGGAGAAACGAGCAAAAGATGCAGGTAAGCAGATGTGTCACTGAATAATGGCAGGTCATGCTGAAACAATCAGAGTCAGAATACTTTATTAATCCCTGAGGAAATAATGTGGGTTACAGTTGCTCCAAGAAGAAATGGTAAAAATAGCAACAGTAACAGACTAATCTTTGAAAAATATAACATTTCTTATCACCTCTATGCCGATGATATACAGATTTATTTTCAATTAGATGATGACGACATTGCTCCTTCGTTGCACTGCTTCCTCGAGTGCATGAGAGAAGTCAGAGAATGGCTTTCAGACAACTCCCTTATCCTGAACGAAAAGAAAATGGAGATTGTGGTGTTTGGCAACCATATCCCTAGGGGCCTACCAGCTGATACCTTTGGTTCCTTTGCCACTTCTTTCTCTGACTCAGTTAGTGACCTAGGGGTTCTGCTGGACAGGTCTTTCAAATTTAACAAACAAGTGTCTTCAGTAATCAAATCTAGCTTCTACCAACTGCGCCTTATTGCCAAGGCTAAGCACTATGTCCCTCATAAAGATCTTGAAAAGCTCATTCATGCTTTTGTGACTTCTCGATTGGATTACTGTAACTCCCTCTACTTTGGTCTTCACTCCGCTCTCCTTCACAGACTTCAGCTTGTCCAGGATGCTGCGGCTCGCCTCCTGACTGGCACTAGAAAGCATGCCTCTATCACCTCAGTTCTTATTGAGTTGCATTGGCTACCCATAAAATATCGCATTGAATTTAAAATATTGTTGCTCACCTTTAAAATTATAAATAATTCAGCCCCTCGTTATCTTGTCGATCTTCTTAGTCTATATGTCCCTGGGCGAGCCCTCAGGTCTTCAGCCCAATCACTCCTGGCTCAGCCTAGATCTAGACTTAAATCGAGGGGTGACCGTGCTTTTGCCCTGGTTGCACCGAATCTGTGGAACAACCTTCCCATCGCTATCCGTGCGTCAGACTCCGTTTTATCTTTTAAATCCTGTTTAAAAACTCATTTATTCTACATAGCTTTTCCATCTAGTTAGTGTCCCTGTTTTATATTTGGTTCCATTTCTTATTTATGTACTTTATCTTTTAGCTATATCTGTTCTTAGTAACTTTGTTCTTATATTCCCTTTTATTGTTGTATAATTAGTGTCCTTAACCTGATGACATATGTGGTACTTTGTTAATAGTCTTTTATTTATTGTCTTAATTTTCCTTTTTATCGTAAAGCACTTTGGTGTACCACTGCTCTTTTAAATGTGCTATACAAATAAAGTTGTATTGTAAACTCTGAACAATACATTATGTTACAGATGTTAATATTAATTAGTCAGTGTCAATTGTTGATTCGTCCTGTTCTCATTGTATGAAGAATTATGATGGCTGTTTGCATACAATGCACTCTCTCTCTCTTCATATGTGTGTGTGTTTCTCTGGTGAATTCCGAC
This sequence comes from Mchenga conophoros, assembly GCF_057382185.1. Lineage (NCBI taxonomy): Eukaryota > Metazoa > Chordata > Actinopteri > Cichliformes > Cichlidae > Mchenga > Mchenga conophoros. The sequence goes on from NC_140531.1 coordinate 43,239,470, forward strand.
AACAGCTTTATGTTAATGTACAATCCTTAATATGTTTTATGTGTGTGTGTGTGTGTGTGTGTATGTTGGGGGGGTGGGGGGGGGGTGGGTTCCAGTCTTCCAGAGGGAGTGTTCGCCCGGGGCGCCAAACAGGCTAGGACCACCACTGCCCAGAGCAAACAATATTGTTTGACTGATGGCCGTTAATATAAAGACTTCGGACTTTACGTTTCCCAATTTTTGCTTTAAGTTATTGTTATTTACATAATAATGTAAATAACCTGTGGGCTCAAAATGTGGTCATAAATATTTTGTACTTGTAAATCAGTTTTGTGTGTGTAAAAAGAATTTGTGTGTGGACTTAGCAAAAAAACCCCTGCAAGTTACAAGTACGAATTTTGACCCTATTTTTCTTCCTATCATCTGATTGGTCAATGTCATGTCAATCACAAATGTAACAATCCAATCAGAGAACAGATGGGTTTGGCTGTCGAGGGGCGCTTTTTTTGAACTGCAGGTCCTTGAAGGGAATAAATGCCCATTTACATGCCAGCCCAGCGTTTTCCTTCATCACCACGAAGGAAAACAGTCTGTGGTCGTCAGAGTTTGGTGATTTTTATGTCACAGGTCTACGTGTTTAATACAGGGACTTCCACAGCCTTTTCAACAGCGCTGCGGACCGCGGGGTGGGGGGGCAGTGTTTTGAAATGACAGTCTTCATTACAAAGCTTTCTTCGTTATGAATTAGCATACATGTTTTTATTGAACATTTGAAGAACCAGCAAAAAAAACAGAACAGAACACACAAATTCTTTTTGCACATACAAAACTGATTTACAAGTACAAAATATTTATGACCACATTTTGAGCGCATAGGAGTAGTCGAACGCAGATCCACTGAGCGCTCCACACAGACAGCATCGTCAGAAGGAAAGTTGATCAAATAAATTACAAGGGTTCAAGGTTCAAGGTTCAAGGTTCTTTATTTGTCACATGCATAGTTATACAAGTATAACACACAGTGAAATGTAGCCTGACAAATGTTGTATTGTTCGATACATATGCGTACCGAACCGAAAGCACTGTATCGAACGGTTCAATATCGATACGAATATCGTTGCACCCCTACTAAATATGAAATTAATTTTTTTGTGTTTTTAATAATACAAAATCATAATGTCCTGTTAGTACGGCATGCTGGCCTCAGAGCAAACCAGGCTGACCCACGCACACTCGGACCTCCATCATAACACAAATGACAATATCCAGAACACCGCCTTCCAGCCTGCACGCGCTGCTACATCAGAACTAAAAAACAGGCCGTGTGGAGCCAGCAGGTGAAAGAATCCGAACAGCGTCAAATTTAAATCTTCATTCACGTCCTTGGGTCGAGGCTCGTCTCTGTGCATGATGCACGCGCCAGCACAGGAGGACGCGCTCTGAAGTCAAACGCTCATTAGAGGAAGCTACGTCATCAAGGGGAACACTAGGACAACGTCAGGAGTAAAAACCATGCAGGTGATGATTAAACAAATGCATAAACTTTGGATGAAGAGTGAAGCTGGTAAAGAACTTCATCAGAGGATCAGAGGAGCAGATTTCAATCTCCGGAGTCGGCCGAGCTCGGTGCTCCTCACAGGATGAAGGGAATGATGGCTTTCCTGGAGCGAGGGTAGTCCTCGAACCTCTGCTGGTAGTTTCTGCAGAAAGCACAGTTTCATTTCAGAGGAGAGAACTTCTCATGATGGTGTTTGGGTTTAACAGCCAGAAACACAAAGTGAAGCCTTTAAATGGAAACTGTGCAGCATTTTTATCAGCGTTGTGTGAAACATGCTGACGCTGTGCTCTACAGCACACGCCTCAGTACCTTTACGAAGCCCCCCGTGCAGGACTGACCTGGCACTCAAGTATTTCTGGACCCCAAAGACTTTTTAACGAGAGCCAAAGAAACTCAGGGACTTTGTTTCTGAGCACTTCGCTTAGCCGGACACTCGGAATGGTCAGAAATGTGTTTCCTGTTGGAGGACCAGCTGTCTTAATGATCACACTCTCCCAGTCGCATCAGCAGCGGCAAAGCCTCGTCAGAGGCTCGTTACCTGTGGTGCATGCAGGCTCGGGCCCCGATGGAGCAGAGGGTGAAGAAGGCGAAGGCGAAGGCTGGCAAAGACCAGACAGCTACAGCGTATCCACACCACTCCACGATCTCCCCGAAGAAGTTTGCCCCAGACACAAACTCGAACATGCCCCCTGAAACACAGAGACAGCAGCGGCTTAACGAGAGGCAGCAGCCTCTAACGGCGAGGAGGTCTGCTCACGAGGAGGACGCGACGTACCATGGGGGACTCTGTAGATAACCTCTCCAGGTTTCCTCAGCCCACGCAGGATGTAGTCACTGTGGATGTTGATGATCATACCGAGTGCAAACACAACAATACCTTCAGACACAGACAGAGTTCATCAGGTGCGCCTGTACAGCTTCACAAGACAGGTAAAATCACCTGGTCTAAAGCCCCACCCACACATCACTTTGTAGCTGACAGCTTGGCACTTTGGGCTTGGTTTCCTGGGTGACCAGGGCCCTATTTCAGGAAGCCGGTTTAGAAAACTCAGAGTGAAAAACGATACTCAGGGTTGAGTAACCCCGAACTGTCCAACTCGGAATATTCGGTTTCAGAAAGGCTGATAACAAGTAGTTCAGTCAACGCGGAGTTGCTTTAACCCCAAGTTAAGCGCGCGCACGAGGATACATAAAGCCCTGATTAGTGGAGCACAGATTAAGCGAGTCACCATGGAGACGGAGGGAAAGAAGGCGCGGTCAATGTATGTCACAGCGCTTGAGGCCGAAATTCTGATGGCAGCATATGCCGATAACATGCAAATTTTGTAGAAAAAAAGTAACACAGCCTCAGCTGCAAAAGAAAGGGAGCATGCATGGCAAAACATAGCCGACAGAGTCAATGCGTGAGTGTTAATTTAAACATTGATCTAGGGATTTCCACCCATTTAACACGTTATTTTATTTTATTTTATTTTTTATTTCATACATTTTATTTTGTGACGTGATGTGAGCGCAGGTGCAACCCAACAGGCCCCAAACGTTCCTGGCAGCAAGTAAAAATGAAATATAAAAATATAGTCCAAACAGGTAAGGTGTAATTGTATTATGAGCCATAGTGCTTGGTCTGTTTGTCCGATGTAAATCAATTGCAGTTAGAGGCTACATTAATTTTCTTTCTGTAAGCACTTATTGAAACTATCTGAGCACATTACAAGTACATATTTGCTTACTCTGTATGCTCAAATGTGGCCCGTTATAGCCAACAGAAAAAAAGCGGAGGCCCGAAAAACAGGTGGGGGTCCTCCACCACCACCACTCACAGAGGCTGAGCAGTTGGCTTCCACATTTGTGATAATGTTGGCAGCATCACATATGATCTTCACAGTGCAGAGAACACAAATTAGCATCCATTACTATAATGAAATAATTTGTTAGTTTGACATGCTACAGGGAACTATGTACCTGTACATTAATGCTGTGGAAAGACTTCCTGTTCACATAGTCTCCTTCATTTACTGAAGGAGCAATGATTGGAATGTGAGTGCCATCTATACAGCCAATCACGCCTGGGAACCGTGAGAATAAATGTAAAATTTAAGTAGTAGTTCAAATATCACCACATCATGAATTAAGTTTCGTTCATCCTGATACCTGCAATTTTGTGGAATCCCTCTTTGATAAATCTTGTGGGTCTATGACCGGGGAACACCACAGACGAGTACAGGAGACGTTTCAGTGCAACTGTAACATTCCTGACTGCCCGACAGATGGTAGCCTTGGAAACGTGCTCAGCGTCACCAATATTATACAGAAAGCTCCCGTTTGCAAAAAACCGAAGTGCGATACAAATAATATGTACAGAACTGAGAGGATGTCCGCGATATGTCACATGAGCAATATTAGGCCTGAGGATGTTATCCAAATGAATTATAGATTGTGCTGAAAAACGGTAACGTTCACACAGGAAATCATCAGGAAATGATAAAATGTCCGAACGCGCTCTGATCACTCTCTCCCGGCGGAGAGCTCTGCGGAGAATTTGGGCTTCAACATCTACTGGCTCTTCAAGGAAGGAGCACGCCATGTCTGACACTTCCTACAGTCAGGTTTCCGACAAAGGGGCGGAGACAGTCAGGGTTAGTTGTAGTAAACCTGCTAGGGGGCAGGTTAGCTTCACGGAGTGTGTCGTCATAGTAACTCTCTCAGAATTAATCTAAACTCGCTTTGTGAAACCGAAAACCCAGAGTTTTCGTTAACTCAGGATATACTTACTCAGAGTTTGCTCTAAACCGGCTTCCTGAAACAGGGCCCAGGTAGCCTTTCGCTGAGGTTTACCTGCATAAACTTACATGTTCATACGAGCTGCTGTCTTCTTTGAGGCCTGGTGTACGTCACCCGATTCCTTTTTTCTTACGTTGAATCGTGTTGATGGCCCAACAACCAATAAGATTATTATTAGTGTCAGAGTTCTGTTCCCATGTGTAAGATTAGCCGAACTAAACTTATAAAGACGTGATTATGAGTGGGCTAAATTTAGCTTGTCTGCCAACGGTCCAGGACCCTGAATCCAGACTGCAGACTGTAATGCAGGTTCTGTGTGTGGTCTCCATGAAGCCGCAGAGCATCATGGAGACCACACACAGAACCAGAACACAGAACCAACCAGCCAGATGCTGAAGCCGAGTTGGCTTTCTTGTCGTAGTTTTATCCCAGTGTGGAAAACAGAAGACTTTTAAAGGTAAAAGTCAGCAGATGTTTGAATCAGCAATCATATACGTGGTGACCCTGACATGACCTCTCTGTGTGGAGGCGTGGTGGTGGAGGACTTCACTGCATCTTCCTCCTACGACTGCTGCCTTCTTGATGTAATGATAACGGATGATGGTGATTGGTCAGTGTGGTCTGGATTAAAGACCAAAGTCACTACGGGACGTCCAGCTACGACTCCCATCATGCCCTTCACTGACCCACACCAATCAAAGCCTCGCTGTTAAACATTCCTCTTTAAGGAAAAACCCACCAAGGACTGTGGGTAATGTAGTTTTTACAGCCTCGAAACGAAATCTTCAGGACAATGGTGGCGAGGCCTCATGGTGACTGGTGGGTGTAGCTGTGACTCACCTGCAGTGAGGCGGGCGCGGGTCAGCCAGGTGTCCTCAAAGCGAGCGCAGTGTAGCAGGAAGTGGCCCTGCAGGAAACCGTTGAGCGAGCAGAAGATTACGGCGTAGACTATGATGATCAGCGGGATGGGTCGTCCTCTGGTCAGGAAGGCGTAGATTATGCTCCTGAGGGACAAACTCATGTTACCTTCTGTTTGAACTTCACCCCCCTTCAAAGTAAAAGTCTCCAGTGATCTGCAACGACCCCCCTTCCAGTTTGACATGGAGCTCCCACACACAACAACCTTAAGTGTCAGTGGGTTAGAAAACCCTCCTTCAGCATCTGTTTGTGTCCCAGATAGAGGAAACTCCGCCCACGGACAGGTCTGTGTGCTTACCTCAGGACTGTCTCCCTGATGTTTTTAAATAAACTCTAAAAAATGAAACAGATGCATTTTCCAAGAAGTGTTCAAACATCCACCCAGAATTCCCGGTTTCTCCACTCGTCATGCCATGATGACATAATTCAATGGCATTTTGTCAGAATCACTGAGGTGCACGCCTCAGTTATTAGTTATCAGCGAATGATTATCACTTTCAGAGTTACTGTTGTGATGTCACTACAGCTGTTAGCAGAGCTGCTCTGTGCAGCGTTATGGCATAATAATTTTAAGGGAGAATAAAAAGTCGACACACATATCTCATTCCTGACGGAGGACTCTACCACTACACTTCTCCAGTCCATTCACAGAGTCGTTGCATGGCAAGACATGGATAGGAAGTGGGCGGGGCCTTTTACCGTCATTTTATTACGACGCAAAGTACAAACACCTGTGGACACACAATCCAACACCCCCACTTGTACACAGGTTGGGGAAAAACAATCCTCCGAAAAAAACATCTTACATTCCAAACACAAATACAGAGAATTTTTCTAACTTAGACTTTGAAACTGGTTTCGTCATCATATCTGCTACCATTGACTCAGTTGGACAGTAATCAGTGAGCACTTTCCTTTCATGTACAGCTGACCTTATAAAATGATATTTCACATCAATGTGTTTACATCTTTGTCTGTTCACTGGATCTTTTGACAAAGCGATTGTTCCCTGATTGTCCTCCAATATCATAGGTATTTCATACTCAAACTCATCAAGATCTTGAATCAAATAAGTCAAATACATACATTCCTGAATTGTTGCTGCTAATGCCATGTATTCGGCTTCTCATGTTGATAGTGCTGTAGTTGTCTGCTTTTTGGTTTTCCATGATATCAAAGGACCATTTTCATTTAGGCTTACACAATAACCTGTCATACTGCGTCTATCAGAAACATCGGATGCCCAATCTGCATCACTGTATGCTTGTAGACCTAGTTTTCCACTTGAACATTTCCTAAAACACAGTTCTTTTCCTCGACTACCTTTTAGATACCTCAGAACATGTTTCACTGCTGTCCAATCATCAACAGTTGGCGCATTGAAATGTTGTGACAGTTTGCTGACAACATAGCTTAAATCAGGTCGCGTACAATAGCTCAGATAAATAAGACATCCTACCGCTTCACGATATCTCCTCACATCTGGTAATGTCTCGAATTTATCAGAATGAGTCCATTTCTGTTCACAGGGTGTTAACCTTGGCTTACAGTTTTGCATGTTAAATCTCTTTAAAATGTTCTCAATATATATTTTCTGTGACATTCTGACACATTCTTTTTCTTGAATAAAATCTATTCCTAGAAAATGGTTAAGTTTCCCCAGATCTTTCATTTGGAATTTAGAAGAGAGCATTTCTTTCATGCCTGAAAGCACATTTTCATTGTTAGCTGCAATGAGTAAATCATCCACCCACACTATGATGATTACTTTTTCACTTTCAGTTTCTTTTGAATACACACAATGATCAGCAATATTTTGTCTAAATCCACAACTGCTTAAATAGTCATGTAAGGTTTGGTTCCAGTTACGACCCGATTGCTTCAGCCCATAAAGTGATTTCTTTAATCTGTACACCAGTTTATTAGTCTCACTTGATTCTGTCTCAAAACCTTCTGGTTGTTGTATATATATTTCTTCATTTATTGGTGCGTGTAGATAGGCGGTTTTTACATCCATCTGGTGAACCAACATATCATCCTGAACCACTTTCTGCATCAAAACTCTCACACTCGATAAGTTAGCAGTCGGTGAAAAAGTCTCCTCATAATCAACTCCTTTTGTTTGACTAAAACCTTTAGCCACAAATCGAGCTTTATATCTGTCTGATCCGTCTGAGTTCTTTTTAACGGCATAAACCCATTTACCCCCCACTGCTTTCTTACCCTCTGGTAAGGTGGTTAAAGTAAATGTGTCATTCTCCTTAAGGGATTGGATTTCTTCATTCATCGCTTTTTCCCCATTCTTTTGACTCACTTGACACAATAGCTTCGCTAAATGATGTGGGTATTTCACACAATCTGTAGCAATAATCAACACTGGTTTGCATCTGTTCATTTTCACACTCTTTCACATCCGTGATATAACCACTCAAATAATCAGGTCTCTTTCTGATTCTGGATGGATAACGTGTAGCTCCAGCATCTACTTTATCATCGGTTTTAACCTCGGACTCAGTTTGACTGCTTTCACTACCATCTGGAATATCCTCATCCTTCGTCTGTTTGGGTTCACCATCTTTTCTGGATTCATAAACCTCATCTTCATACATCTGATCACTCTGTGTTTGTTGATCCATTGTCGCGGGATTTAGTATTTTTATCAATCTGTGCTTTTCAACTTTCCCGGTTTTTGGGAAATAAATCAAATATGCTGGACTATTTTTGTCATATCCCAAGAAAACACCTTTGTCGCATCTTGGATCCAGCTTTCCCCTATTTTGTTTATAAGCATAGCACAATGATCCGAATTTTTTCATTCTAGAAAGATCAGGTCTTTTTCCAGTTAACATCTTATACGCTGTCTGACCTGTACGTTTGTTAAAACATCGGTTCCGAATCACTCCCGCGGTTTGTACTGCATATGGCCATAAAGACTTTGGCAATTCGCTCTCAACTAACATGCATCTCGCCATGTCAAAAAGTGTACGCCAGTTCCTCTCTGCTGTTCCGTTTTGATGAGGCGAATATGGCGCCGAAGTTTCCTGCCTAATGCCGTGTCTACTTAATAAATCTCTGAACTGTCTGCTTGTAAATTCAGTTCCATTATCAGAACGAATGCACTTGATTTTCCCATATGACGCCACCTCTGCAATGAATCTTTCAGTTGCTTGAGTTGTATCACTTTTGTGTTTCAGATTATATACAAATGTTGCACCTGAATAATCATCAACAAACGACAAAACATACTTAAACCCTTCTTTAGAGTTTGGCGTAATCGGACCAGCTAAATCCGTATGTACCAACTCTAATGCTGCCCTGGCCTTTTCATCTGGTTCTCGGTTCCTAGTTTGAGTAAACTTCCCTTGTATACAGGCTTCACATTGCATGTTTTTGTTGATTTTACCCTTAATTTCCATTCCATCAACGACATTTTGCAGATTTTGAACATCCTCATAATTACAGTGTCCTAGAATTTCATGCCACGTTTGCATATCAAAACATCCATTACATTTCTCTTCAAACTCTTGCACAGTGTTTATAAAGAACAGTCTCTCGTGTTCATATATAGGGAATTTTGTTCCATCAACATGTTTAAGAAAACTGTCCCCGTGTTTGAAAACCACAGTGGCTCCGTTACTAGTAGCTGCTTTTACTGACAAAATGTCCTGTGGAAACGATGGAATGTAGAGTGCTTGTTTCAATGTTACCTTGTGACTGCGTCCTTTACTGTCAATCATACTTATCTCAGCATCTCCTCGCCGCTTTGCAGCTCCTCTGCTCCGCCTTCCGTCAGCCAACTCTACACAATGAGCCTCGGGTCGAAATGTGTCATCAAAAGTCTTAAAACTCTCGATCTTCGTAAAGATATGTGACGTCGCTCCCGTATCCACCAGTAGCTGGTTATTCAGCATCTCTTGGCCGCCGTCCGGGACCCTCTGGGGTTCGGAGCCCGTCTTGAACGCGTAGTCCTTCTCCACAACCCCTCTCGCTTCATCCTGTCTCAGCTTCCTTCTACAGGTCGCATCTTTGTGTGTACTACTCCGGCAAAAACTGCACCATACTCTGGATCGGCACGTTCTTGCAGTGTGTCCCTTTAGTCCACATTTAAAACACACAATCTCATTATTCTTTGATCTTCGGTCATCTGCTCGCCATGAAGTAGAATCCTGGTCTAATTGCACTTTTGTCCTCATTACGTTGTCATCAGTTACAGCCGCACGCATTCTCTCGGTTTCTTCATAACTTCTGAGTTTTACTTTAAACTCTGAAAATGTGATTTTTGCTTCGCTCTGTGTAACGTGCACAATCAGGGGTTTAAACGTCTCTGGTAGACCTCTCATTATCATTGCGATCAGAAGTCCATCAGTTAATGACTCACCCGCATTTTTTAACGCTGTGATAATTGCTTCTGCTCGGATAATATAGTCCGTCACACTTTCATTCTTTTCATTTGTGAGAGAAGTAAGTTCGGTGTACAGACTTATGATCCTTGGCTTGCCCACTCCTGCATAATGACCTCTCAAAATATTTAGGGCTTTCCGTCCGTCATCAACTGCATCTCTCATAACTAACGATAAACTTTTGTCATCCAGAAATTGTATCAACTCTGCATATGCTTCTGCATTTTTGTCATCATCTTCACCATCGGCTTCTTCATCACCCTCAGCCTTTAAGATGACATCTTTCAAATCTTGTAGTCTGAGATGACCAAGGAAATTCGTTTCCCATATCTCATATTACCTTTCATCTCCATCAAACTGCAAACGGGAATATCGACTGCCCGACTCTGCCGTGTGTCTGCTCATGATGCACAAAAACGCTTACTCACTCAATTGTGCCAAACTTTTAACACCTGCCGGTAACTTGCGGTTTCAGGAAACGCTGCCCTTCCTTTGGCAGTTACAGGATCTCTTTACTGCTGCTCTGGGCCCATAACCTGTTAGCAGAGCTGCTCTGTGCAGCGTTATGGCATAATAATTTTAAGGGAGAATAAAAAGTCGACACACATATCTCATTCCTGACGGAGGACTCTACCACTACACTTCTCCAGTCCATTCACAGAGTCGTTGCATGGTAAGACATGGATAGGAAGTGGGCGGAGCCTTTTACCGTCATTTTATTACGACGCAAAGTACAAACACCTGTGGACACACAATCCAACAACAGCAATGATCTTTTCCAGACGCGAGGTTAGCCGTGTCAGCAGGTCTCCTGCCTTCAACACTTATTCCTCCTGATTCAGTTCAATTCGATTTGATTACTGCCAATTGATAACAACAGTGGCCTCGAGGTGCTCTATATTGTAAGGTAAAGAATAACAAAGAACCAGGCTCAGGGAGGGGCGGGGCCATCTGCTGCGACCGGTTGGGGTGAGAGAAGGGAGACAGGATAAAGACATGCTGTGGAAGAGAGACAAAGATTAATAACAGATGTGATTCAATGCAGAGAGGTCTGTTAACACATAGTGAGTGAAGCAGAAACACCCAGTGCATCATGGGAATCCCCCAGCAGCCTAAACCTGTTGCTGCATAACCAGTTTTTCAGCATCACTCTGAAACAGGATATTTGTCATTTTTATCCTGGGAGAAGAAAGTCCTACATTATGGTTTCATGTGTGCACTGAAGGCCATATCCTGGTCAGAAACAGGTCTGAGGTCTAGCAGGACAAGCACAGAGATGAGTCCACTGTCAGAGGCCATAAGAAGATCATTTGTAACCTTCACTAAAGCTGTTTCTGTGCTGTGATGAGCTCTGAAACCTGACTGAAACTCTTCAAATAAACCATTCCTCTGCAGATGATCTGTTAGCTGTTTGACAACTGCTCTTTCAAGGATGTTTGATATAAAGGAAGGTTGGAGATTGGCCTATAATTAGCTAAGACTGCTGGGTCTAGAGATGCTTTTTGAGTAAAGGTTTAACTAGTAGATAATGAGCCCAGTAATACAGACTGTGGTGGTTATAGCAGGCTCCATTTACATGCCTCCGCTTCCAACAACTGTGGACTGTGAAATCACAGCAGTGACTCCTGAACCGGTCACCAAACTATGGGATGAATTTAACTGTCACAGGTGGACTTCCAGCTGGAAGAAGCGAGATGGCAGCAGAAGAACCAACTTACACTTAAATAAATCAGCCCACTTTAACTCTAGTTCGTACAAGTAGTTTAGTGCAGTAGTGCAATAGTAAACTTAATAAATTGGGCTTTGAAAATGCCTAAAGTGAAGACAAGGAAGACGCAAGCTGAGCTGTTTAACGAGGAAGATGACACTAGCCAAACCTCAGCTAGCATCGAAGCACCGGAGGATGAAGAGTTGCTAACCAGACACGGCCCGGGGGACCATGAGGTCCTGAAACAAAGAAGGCAGTACTCCGAGGCAAACAAAGTGTTAAAGGATAAGAAAATTCACTTCCAAGCTCCTTTCCAGCTAAACTCAGACTTTTCTATGATGGAATGATGTTGTACGGATCCATGGTGGAAGCGAGCTATCCGGTTGTTCAGTCTGACGTCACTAGCCGTGTCTGGGCCTAAACTCCGCTGCAGGTCCATATATCAAACGATCACTGTGGCATTACTGAGAGTTGAAAAACTGTCTAAAGTCTTTCATCTTTAATAAAATGATCAGCGTTCTGCTCTACCAGGTGTAACAATTGAGTTTAACATCCAGGCATCCATGAAAACGGAATTTATGACATTTAACGGAGTTAGAAGTTAGCAGGGAGTTAGCTCGCTAGCTTCTATCTAAATACAATATAGCATGTCCTGACTGCGGGGTTTTGGAAACAAATTAAAACGTACAGCTCTGCTATCACTTCCAGCATAAATGAAGACAGAAAACTAAACAGCAGTGACGTTTGTAGGGTTACTGAAGTTGGGCTAGCTGGTATATAATGATGTGCTACGTGACCGCTAGCGACACAGCTATGTTAGCATAATATAAACAAGCTAACTTTTTTTCCACTCGATAAAAGTTAACGTGAGTGTTCTCGGTGGTCAGGAACAAATGTAATCGCATGGCAGGATGCTGTAAAAGGACCAAACTTCAGCCAGGAGAACAACTGAGATAATCCATCCACAATACGAGGTTAGTCATTCATATACTGCTGCATGGGCTGGGCTGTAGTTACATCCTAAGGTTTTAAAAACTGAGCTTAAATAAATGATTAGCGGTAATAAAAGCTGAGGGAGGTCAACAGTGATCACTGACTGTTTTAGGAGCTTTTTGAGATCAAATAGAAGAAAATACAAAACATTAAACATGTTAACAACACAAAAGCCATATTAAACGCAGACTACTTTAGACCCGGAAGTAGGATTCGTCGCGTCATCACTGAACAACCGGATAAAGATGTGCATCCTCCACGCGATCAGGCAAAAGTGGAATTTAACTATCGTCTGGATGTCTCCGTGTGTCTGGAAGCGGCTCACTGAGCATTCGTGAACATTTTAAGTTTTGTATGCAAAGTTTTAAACCCAGTATTTTAAAGTGTATGCTTCTCTGAGCTCGTCTGTTCATTGTTCTAAAAAATATAACGTTTTGAAATAAGATTGTTCTTTGTGTTAAACACTATAAAAACAAAACGAACTTCGTGGATAGCACGGCTGGATGTAACGATCCCTCCAATGATAAAGCACTTTGGAGAACATGTTTACAATAACTATTGAGACAATCCTGAACTCGATCCAACTGAAAGTCAAATGTTTCCCAACATGCTGGCACAGACTGCAGGGTGTGCCTGTCAGCAGCTCTGTTATAAGTAAGTGCACATGATATATTCACTGTCACTGGTAACAAAGAGTTTGTGTGGCTGAATGCAGCCCTGCAATGAGAGCGCGCTCCGCCTGACAGCCTGCTCCAACAATAATGGAAACCTTTCTGTGATCACCTCAGAGATTTCTTCTGTTTGTCCGGTTTAGGGTGACGTTACAGCCAGGAGGCTCTATTAAAGGTTCCAGGAGAGAACAGCGCAGTAGCGCAGGTGTTTAACTGAGGTTAGGGTTTAATGGAAACTCATTATTTATGCTGGTGACAGTTTTGATCATAGTTTATAATATGGGAAATGGTAACATGGCTCAATCGCCCATCCATCCACTCATTTTCTTCCACTTATGGAAGCCCCCATGGCCGGGTTATGGGAACAGCAGCCTAAGTAAGGATGCCCAAACCCCCCTCTCCAGTTTATCCAGGGGAACCCTGAGGCGTTCCAAGGCCACCCCGGGGCCTCCTTCGGATACGCTGAAACACCCAGGAGGCATCCTTGTCAGATGCCCAAACCACCTCAACTGACACCTTTAGATGTGGAGGAGTAGTGGCTCTGAGCTCCTCTCGGATCGCCGAGCTCCTCAGCCTCTCTCTAAGGGAGAGGCCATCCACCTTGTGGAGAAAGCTCATTTCTGCAGCTTGTGCCGTTTGTGATCAAGCTCATGATGAAGGTGAAGGTCTGTAGTTGTTGTCACCTTCGAGGAAGAGTAGTTCAGCTCTTTACCTTCTCGAGCTACTCCAGGGTGCATGGGAATTTGCCCCACCAGTCTACATGTGTTTTGAGGACTTGAAGAAGGCATTCAATCGTGTCCCTTCGAGTGTCTTGTGGGAGGTTCTTCAGGAGGTGCTTTAAAGCTCTCAGTTTACCAGTCGGTCTACGCCCCTACCCTCACCTATGGTCACGAGCTGTGGGTAGTGACCGAAAGAATAAGATCGTGGATCAGGCAAAATGAGCATCCTCCGAAGGGTGGCTGGCATCTCCCTTAGAGACAAGGTGAGAACTTTAGCCATCCGGGAGGGGCTCAGAGTAGAGCTGCTGCTCCTCCCATCAAAAGGAGCCAGCTGAGGTGGTTTGAGCGTGTCCAACTGGGAGGAGGCTCCAGGGCAGACCCAGGCCATGCTGGAGAGATTATCTCTCGGCTGGCCTGCTGTAAAGGCTGGAGGAGGTGGCCGGGAGAGGGAGGGCTGGGCTTTCTGCGTGTTTTAAATTGATGACTTTGTTTTGTCGCTGTTGTTGGGCTCTCTCTGCTATGCTTTTCTTTTGATTTACTTGTAGTTTTGTTTTAGTTAGTCCACCCAGACGTGCGCCACCGTGAACGAGTGGGAGGGAGTCTTGTGAGGGTGGACTAACTTCTTTATTTATTTGTTTTTATGTTTGTTTGTTTATTTGTTTGTGCCACATCCCTCTACAAAACGTACAGTTATTTCTTTTGGATATCTCATTTTATATCTTCAACTATAAATACATAAAATATACATAAAATTCATTGACATGGAATTTTATTGTTGACGCTCCATATACTAATACCACATAAATGTGTTCTTATAACTGCAGGAGGACAGGAAGCTATGTGGGCATATCGCCTGTATCGTCTGCCAAGACTGCCCTCATTACTAAGAAGAAGAAAGCAGAAACAGATTTTAAGAAGGTGAGTTTTCCTTCCATGACGGCGCCGCTGCCGTGCACGCGCTCCTGGGAGCGGTGGCGTTAGTGACGTTAGTGCGTCGCGTCCATACCATGTAGTACTGTTATATGAATCGTAAGACCATACAGTAATGTTTATAATAATGTGTGTACATTATGTCACAATAATTTCCTACTTGCACACTTGCACCTACTTAAATACTACTAGTGCTTTAATTTGATTATTTTTAAAGTCATGTGTTTTCTGTGTCAGTCTTTTAATTTGACACAAGGGGAGACGACAGGATGATCTTCACAGGTGGGCAGACTTGAGCAGGTGTCGTACTGGATCCTAGAACAAGAAACATCCAAAGAAGAGCTGTGAAGTGTGGAAGTGTGCTTATTTATTTTTTATATTGCATGTTTTGGTTATATCTTGTGGAGTGTTTTATTTATACTGCATGTTTTGGTTGCATCTGTCAATTTGGGCAGGAGGATACAGCGCCAGCAACCAGGGACGCGGAGCGAGCGGTCCGACTGCTGCAGCAACAGGAGGCCAGATTACGCACTGCGGGAGATTAGAGGCGGCGGACGGGCCGGTGCCGATATATTGGTGGTCACAAAGAAGCGGCGGGCAGAGTTAAGAGCTGTGCCCACCCGGGGTAAGTCTTTTGACTTGTCCCCTTTTAATGAATGAAAGCTGCCTAAAAGAGTAGTGACTGCCGCTACCTCCCTTTCTTTAGCACACCGGGGCGCAGAACGCGGGGAGGAAGGCGAGGACGCCGCCGGGTTTCCCTCCTCCACCGCTTCACGGGATTTTTAATTCTTTTTTTTTTTTTTTTTTTTTTTTTCTTTTTTTTCTTTTTTCTTTTTTTTTTCCTCTTCTTCTCTTTTTAGGGGAGAGAATCAGAGTAACTCACCATATGACAAGATGTTGTCCACATCTTGATGGTAATGCAGTGATTCTGAAATATTTATCTGCAACCGAAGAAGGAAATAATACTTGTACAAAGTCAAAGTATTTATTTATTTACTGTACTATAGTATTAGGGCTAGTATTTAGTTTCAATTTAGGTGCAAATTTTGATAACTTTATCCCAACTGTTCTGTTTTTTTCAGTTAGTTTCTTCTTTCTTTAACTGCAACTTCTACTTACTTTACTCTGATTCTTTTCATTAGCACCACACAAGGAGTGATAAATGGATCAGTATCAGCATTTCTAACTGTCAATAAATTAAAAGTCTAATAAAAAGCAGAGATGGGAGAAGCAAGTATCACTCAGAAGTAATGCATTTCTTGGACTATTTTCAGCTGCGGGTTAATATGCTTTTTTTTTTTTTTTTTTTTTTAAATGACATCAGAAACAGCAGTATGCGACATTACGTGATGGCAGAGCTTCAGTTCATCCTTTGTCATTTTTTTTTTTTTTTTTTTTTTTTTTAATAAATAGGACAGGGGGAATGAATGAGAGAGAGAGGGGGAGAGAAAGAAAGAAAACCAAAGGGGAGAAGAGACGGTGAGAAGGGGGGGGGAAGAGAGACAAAAAAAAAACAAAAAAAAAAAACTCCTGGGTCACCTGTATGGAGAAAAAAAACAAACAAACAAACAAACAAACAAACAGAGGAGACAGCAAACAACAAAGAGCAACATAATAATAGAGAAAACAAAGCACCATCACAATAAACTAGCTAGTCATAGATATCAGTATTTACTAAGTGATAAACGATATTGTGCAGCACGCAAGATAGACAGCGCACAGTGTGCTTTGAGGCAGCAGCCAAGAAAGCTTTAGTCCGCGTCTGTGAATACCCATGTGTGCATACCTGTGTGGATCAGCATGCTTGCATTCCAAAGGTTTCTCCATGTAATAATCTGCTAGGGAGTGTGGGGGGGCCACAGCCCCGTCCTCCAGGGTGTGAAGCGGGTATGGAGGAGATCAAAACTCCAGACATCCAGAGGCCCCCAGAACACAAGAGACCATGGAAGACCAACAGAGGGGCAGCCGCGCCACTGTCCCAGTAAGAGCTGAGGAGAGTCCCAGATGAGGGCTCGCCCAGCAGCCGCGGAGCAGAAGTCAGGGGGAGTTGCAGTGACGCGCCCGTGAGCTCCGCCGGCCCCCAGCTGCGCCTGAGTGACCGAGCCCCAGGCCGAGAGGCCGGGGGCACCCCACCTCCAAAGGGGCCCGAGCGAGCCCCAGGCCCCAGGCCCCGACAAGCGGCCGCCAAGGAGTGAGCCGGTGTGTACCCGGACGCCCACCCCCAGACACAAAGAACCACCAACACACCGACACCTGAGGGAGTCCGCCACCGGCAGGGGAAGTGGTGGTGGGTGGAGATAGGCCTCCAAACCTTGGAGGGCCTGAGGTGTCCCCAGAGAGGTGGCGTCTGATACCCAACCTGACATATAGACACAGACATACAGGCACACACAGACACAAACATCCATTCCCACCCTCATGCTCTCATATGCACTCACTCCACACTCAACCAACGTGGAGACAGACATAAAGAGACGCTGTACACACAATCACACTCCCCAAGCGTACTCTACAAACCGGGTCTAGGTACCCTTGCCCCTGGAGGGGGGAATTGCACCCAGACCCAGGTGGTGTTTCCCTTTTCCCTGCGGTGGGGAGAGGCAGACCACCCCGACTCCGCAGCAGCAGGGAGGCCCCACACCCCAGACCGCAGTCGGACGGCCAACTCCTACTAGCCCTCCCGCTCCAGCAGGCCGCAGAGAATGGGGGTGGGAGAAGACTCCAAACCTCCCTTCACCCGCTCATTGTAGTGTTGATGCATATGTGTTCTAAGGTGCAATTAAAACCCAGGAGGGCATGGAGCTACCTGCCAGAGAGCAGCAGGTAAGCGCATAGTCCCTCCTGCTAACCCTCAATGACTAAGTGTATTTAAAATTGAGAGGTGGGCAACGATGCCAGGGGTGGGGTGTACACCCTGATGGTACTTTGGACTCCGTGTATCGTGCCCACCCCCAAGATCCTATATGTATGTGTAATGAGAGTGTGAATAATGTGAATGTCTAAGTTGTGGGATAAAATTGAGGCAGAGGCAGCCAGAAGGGGACAGGGGGGGGGGGGGGGGGTAGCCTCCTCTGCACCCTGGTGACATACCCCCACTCCAAGGCCCTGCATGTGTGGGTGGTTGTGGAGGAGCGGGAAGAGGGAGGCAGCTGGAGATGGGGAGGGAAGGAAGGGAGGGGCAGGTAACCCCTCCCTGGGGCCAGCTCCCCCGCTGACCCCAGTAGGCACTCCCACCCAAGGAAGATGCCTCCGGGGAACCCCCCGACGCCCTAAGCCTGTCCCTACCCCCACACCAATCACAACAGTGAAGGCGGGACCAAACTATGACCCCCCACCCCCACTAGGTGATGGAGCTGATCAAAGGAGCCCAGAGCAATTGATCTAATGTGGTGGCAGAGGCTGTGTCAAGACTAATGTAATCTAATAGATAATTTCTATATTGGTTAGAATTAAGATTATTTTTATTTTTCCAGTTCATGAGGACTGTTTTCTTGGCTATGCATAGGGCAGTGAAGATCATATGGGCTATATTCTTTTCTGAAGTGACATTATCTAAGCTGCCCAGTAGACACACTAAGGGGGAGGTTGGAATGTTACATTTCAGACATTTTGATAAGTCTTCACATATCTCGCGCCAAAACTTTTGCACTGGTGGACAGAACCAAAGAGCGTGGATGTAATTGTCTGGTGTATTGCCTTGACAGTGTGAGCAGTTGTTGGAAGATGTAAAGCCCATCTTGAACATCCGATGACCTGTATAGTGCACTCTATGAAGTATTTTGTATTGTATTAATTGCAGACTGGGATTTTTAATTAATTTAAAAGTTTTTAAGCAAATCTGAGACCAGAAGTTTTGGTCTAGGTTGACTGATAAATCTGCTTCCCACTTTGCAGTAGGAAGGGATATTGATTCATCTAATTTAGAAAGTGTTCTGTATATTTTAGATAATAATTTGGGGGATTTAAGAGTAAGAAAATGTGCCACACTTAGTGGTGTTTGTAATTCAACTCAGGTGGGATTTTTAATTCTTAGTGACTCTTAGTACGGTGTGTTTACACCGAACGCGATGGATGCGAATAGAGCGTCAGGTTTACATGTAAAGTCAATGGAAAGGCGCGATGACGCGCGATTGCGGGTCCCGTGAAAATTCGGAAGCAGATTTGCGTCGCGAAAACGCCAAAACGCGTGAAACGCGCGTGAGTGTAGGGCGTCTGGCGCGTTTGACGCACGAATAAAACCACGCGCGTCAGTTTTTGTGTTGCATTTTGTGCATACGCGGGTTACGCGTCTACCGCTCGAGTTGGAAAAATCTGAACTCCAGCGTCAAATTGCGCCGCGACAACCAATCAGGAGCCTGGTGACGTGGCTGTGGCCTAGGTCAAAGGGGCAGGTCCAGCCAAAGCCCTTCATTCTTCAATGGAGGGAAGGCTAATCAATGCGGTAGAAAACAACTCGGAGCTGTACAACACCAGCTGCTTTCAGTACCGAGACAGGAATAAAAAGGACCGAGCTTGGAGGAAGATATGTGAAGAGATCGGGCAACCTGGTAAGTTCATTCATTTCTCTTTTGAACGTTTTCACTGACCCGGGGAAGCCGCACAAAAGCTAGCAAGCCACCGCTATTTTCCCACTGATGTACAAATACCGTTCTGCTTTTATGCATGTTGTCATTTAGGAATATATTTTATTGTTTATTAATAAACAGCACACAGTGGTCCCGCTGTTCATCCGTCACTGCTTCGCTTTTTCGCTGATTTTTTATTGCACAGTACAGCATTGCATTCTGCAGCCTGATTGACAAATCTCCTGCGCTTGCCAAATTTATCACGTTTGGTTTTGATAACCATCACATCCAATAGAAAAAACAGCACAAAAACACCCATAACTATGAGCCTCATTCGGAAATAGACACCTGCACCGCGAGGGAAAAAGGCGCACGAAAGTGGCGGGCAGATGAAGACAAACCGCGGCATAATAATACTTTTACGTTTTGCAATCTACAAAGGTTTGCACTTTGAGAACCAATTGTGAGAACTGTGACCAATGTTCATGTGTGTGTGTGGAAAAAAGTGTATAAAGTGCGTGACCAGGGGCTAGTTATTCTGAGAACCCCTGCTGCAATAAATGAGGGACCACTGTCTACTCTATGATTATTATATTCAACTTGGTAACATTTAATACTGTATTGATAGAACCAACTGATGCTGCAGCAGAGCATCCCCAGTTGCTTCTCCTGGCTCCCCAGTCCCTGAGCTCCTGCTGCTGCACCCACAGATATGTACAGCAAGCACTGATACCTTTTTAGTCGGTGGGATTGCCTTGTGATCACCTTTACTAAATATCTACAACCAATCTGATTATATCCTGTTTTTGGTTTGTTTTTTTTCTCAATGTTGAAATTAAAATCTAGTAGCAGCCTTCTCATTTCTTTGTGTTTTGTGCTGTTTTACAGGCCCACAGGGGAGGACGGCTCCGAGGCAGATGAGGGACGGGTCCCAGGACGGTCCATCGGCGGTGGAGCTGGCCACCCTGGTGTCCCTGAAGAGTCCACACCAGTCTCCAATGGAGCATTTCCTCCTCAGCCTTGTTCCTGCTCTGGAGAGCAGCTGGTCCTTTTTATTCCTGTCTCTCTGTAAATTCTTATATTTTATATATTTATGTTTAATGTTTTTCTGTTTGAGAATTTTAATATTATTTCAAATAAATTTTTATAATGACTAATGTCTCAGTTCTACTACACAGCAAATGTTGGCACACGACTTGACACATGTAGAATTTATTTCATATTAAACTAATGACAAAATATACTAATACAGTGGGATGCAGAAGTTTGGGCAACCTTGTTAATAGACATTATTTTCCTGTATAAATCGTTGTTACAATAAAAAATGTCAGTTAAATATCATACAGGAGACACACACAGTGATATTTGAGAAGTGAAAAGAAGTTTACTGGATTTACAGAAAGTGTGCAATAATTGTTTAAACAAAATCAAGCAGGTGCATCAATTTGGGCACCACAAAAAAGAAATGAAATAAATATTTAGTGTATATCAATGTGTGTGTCTCCTATATGATATATGGGGTGCCTTTGTCTGGACGCGCTTCCCATCCAGAGCTGCACAGCACAGAGGGAAGTTCCAGCGCTCCTGGAATCCCTCTGTGATGGACCGCCAGTCTCCAGGTGAAGGCACAGCCATGAAGTCGTCCACTAGACAGTCCCAGATGGACGTCGCTGCCTGGGGGGTGATCTGACTCTGTAACTGAATGCTTGGTCCTGAAGGAGTCCCCGGTGACAAGGAACCTGGACAGAATTGTTCAAAATCAGTATTATGTAAATGGCCTGCATTTGTATAGCGCTTTTCTAGTCCATAGCGATAGGACCCCAAAGCGCTTCACACTACATCCAGTCATCCACCCATTCACACACACATTCACACACTGGTGATGGCAGCTACATTGTAGCCACAGCCACCCTGGGGCGCACTGACAGAGGCGAGGCTGCCGGACACTGGCGCCACCGGGCCCTCTGACCACCACCAGTAGGCAAACATGGGGTTAGTATCTTGCCCGAGGATATTTGACATGCAGCCAGGAGGCAGCCTGGGATCGAACCACCGACCTTCTGATTAGTGGCTGACCTGCTCTGCCACCTGAGCTACAGCTACCCCTGAGCTACACAAAATACATTATTCAAATTCCAAAATACTTTTGTGATGTCAGATTTAATCACAAAACTTAAATCTTACATAAAACATTTTGTAATTATAAGGATAATTACAAAATGTATATTAGATAATATCTAAAACAGTTGTGTTTTGTTTTAACTTTAACATATCATAATTTGATTGGTAGCAACTTTCACAACTACAGTGAGCCAATCACTCATAATTCCTAAACATGTCAATCAGGTAGGAATGACGTGAGACATAGAAATAAAGAGTTGTGTGTTGACATGTAGCCCTTTCCTTGCTTAAATCATTAATATTTTTGAAAAATTAATCTGTGAAAAGACAGCTTATCAAGATAGAACCATGTAACTAGAGATGAACCAAACTGTTCAGTTTTATCTAACTCTGTTTTAATAAAGGCTGTGACCCCTGCTATAGAGTCTGACAGCTGCAGGGATTATATACAAACATTCAACTATCCCAGAATTAAACCAGGGCCCTGTGCTTCGTACGTCGCTTACTACATCCAAGATCAAATGAAACATCCAAGACCAAATCATCGCGCTAACTCTGAGCTCGCTATTCCGGTTCCCCGAACACACCTGTTGTTGACGATTAGTACAGCTGGATGAAGTAATGTGAGATCACTGGGTGGCCCAACAGGGGCTACGCATCGATAGTAGAAACATTGATCGGCAACCCTTTGATTGGTCGGCGAAAATGTCGAAGGAGCGCGCTCGGTATTTTTCGGCAGCAGAGCAAGAACTCTTCATTGAGGGATTTCAGGAGTTTCAGAGTTTAATTAAAACGCAAGGGAACACTGCAAAGGCTGCAAAAGCAAGGAGAGAGGGCTGGCAGGAAGTTGCTGACAAATCAAACTCGTAAGTAATTTAATAATAACAATAATAATGGAGTGGATTTATATAGCGCTTTTCAAGGCACCCAAAGCGCTTTACAATGCCACTATTCAGTCACTCTCACATTCACACACTGGTGGAGGCAGCTACAGGTGTAGCCACAGCTGCCCTGGGGCAGACTGACAGAAGCCAGGCTGCCATATCGCACCATCGGCCCCTCTGGCCAACACCAGTAGGCGGTAGGGTAGATCTATCATATCACACCATATTATCCAATATTATATTACATTATATTATATTATGTTATATTATATCCCCTTTCACATTAGAGCCACAACAGGACCCACTAGAACATGGGAACAAGTAAAAGGGAAATATAAGAATATTCTACAGAATGGTAATATTTATCACTTATATTGCTTTGAGTCTCTTGGAAAGAGACCCTGGAATAATCTGTTTGTTTGTTCATAACAGCAACCAAGAAAAGGGCAGAGCAAAAAAAAAGACAGGTGGTGGTCCTGCACCCCCTCGTCAACAAGTTGGTTAAGTAAATAATACCCTCACGGGAAAATCGATATCTCTCTATGAGCACACTGTCGCGCTGAGTTAAAGGATCCTGTCTGTCCCGCAATATACGCTGAATTCTGAGGACTCTCCTTATCAATCTTGCACCTTCCACAATGGGTGGCTCGCGTATACGGACAGGACATGGCTGCGACAGGCTTCCCAAATCCACCTTCGCTTTTATAGCCGTGGTCTCTCATCTTGATTACATGAAGTAATTTACAATTACTACTCTGAAATATGAATTAAATCTGTAATAATCACATACATGTAATAGAATGTTAATAG
Organism: Mchenga conophoros; assembly: GCF_057382185.1. NCBI lineage: Eukaryota > Metazoa > Chordata > Actinopteri > Cichliformes > Cichlidae > Mchenga > Mchenga conophoros. The sequence continues at coordinate 43,262,507 of NC_140531.1, forward strand.
TACATTTCCCTTTTTTAGGAAATGACCTGTATGTATCTGTGTGACATCAATAAAAGGATCAAGTACTGTATTGTCTTTAGTTACATTGATGTTATTTATTTATGGTGAAACAGTGGTGGAATATCGCTGTTGCTTTCGTATGAATGACGCGGGCATACCTGCGTGGCCGCGATCTAATCCTGTTTACATAAAGTGAACCTGCTCCCCAGCAGGTTTACGCTTACGGCTCTGTTGCTATGACAGCAAGTCCCGGATGGGCTTCGGGGAACCGAACGATCCAGGATCACGCGAAATCGTCAACAATCTCATCCAGCTAACTCACTTAGCGCGGTACGAAGAACAGGCCCCAGGTCTAAATAAAAAGGAGTGAGTATCACTACAAATCAGAATCAGAATCAGAATACTTTATTGATCCCTGGGGGAAATTATTTTTTGTTACAGTGCTCCATTTTAAACCAGGTTAACTCAGTGGTGCTAATGCTACAGTTTGATATCAGCAAACACCAGCGCATACATAGATGTGACACCACAGCCATGCTATCATCGCAAACACTGATAACAGCATAAATCGAATTAAATCGGGACTTGATGAGACCTTCTGAGTATCACTAGAAATATTATAAAGAGTCATCTTTGTACCACAGTTTGCTTTCAGCAAACACCGACAGCATTCACTGTTAGCATAGCACATCCATGTTAGCAGTGTATAAATGGATGGTTTAGCATATTAGCACAGGTATCAATAAAGGACTACCGTATTAAACACTTTTACTAACCTCAGGCAGACAGACAGGCGCTCTGCAGGTGGGATTGAGCGCCTGTAGTTGGTGTCTAGGCGGGCGATTCTGGGACCGACGCGGGACAGCAGGTCCTCAAACTGGCCGACGGTGATAGCGCTGGAATCGGCCGTCATCCAGGCGCAGCTCCTGGAGCAAGTGGTGAAACTCACCAAAATGCTCACGCCTCTGGAGGACCTGATGGACCCAGGTACGGCGAGGACGTCTTTTACGCCGCTGCTCTGCTCTCCACAGTACATAGAGAAGGGAGACTCTCTCTTCAAGCGCTAGCTCGACAGCTGCCATCTTGCAAAGATACCGGTCTGGCACAACTTCCTCCCACATTTCCGGTTCACGCGCGTCAAAATATGGATTTGTCTTGGACACGCGTTGAGACGCGAATGTGCACGCGTCAAATTAGGGGCGTTTGGTTCGCGTCCATCGCGTTTGGTGTGAACACACCGTTATACCGTGGCGGACGCCACTGGACTTTTAATGTTGTGTTTTAATGATTTTTATTGTGTTGTCCCCTGGCCAGTGTTATTTTAATTAATTTTACATTTTTAACTATTTAAATATGATAAATTATATTTTAATTATACAGGTTTTAATTCGTGTGCTTTCCCTTGGCGGCTCCACTGCTCTGTCCGTTTGGAGGAAGGTTTCCCTCCTTTAAAAAAACACTGTGGAAATAAAATCACCTTCGCTCCGTTACACCTCTCAAACATGCGTGGATCTGCACTTCCACAGTTTTAGGTGGCGCAGCTCAAAGTAAGTAAGTAAAGTTTATTTATATAGCACCTTTCACAGACATGTGTCACAAAATGCTTTACATGGTAAAAACACAATACAGTCATAAATACATCATGAAAAGCCTGGTCTAATAAAAAGCTTTTTGAAATAAAAATGTCTTCAGCTGCTTTCTATGGAACGCCAGGACTGCCATAATGAATTAATTAAATACACCATTAAATAATTAATTAAATGTGGCAATAATTAATTAAAATTGGAATTAATTAATTAAATAAATAGTTATGACACATGTAATTAATTAATTACTGACACATTTAATTAATTATTTATGTATTTCACATTTTAATTAATTATTGACACATTTAATTAATTATTTATGTGTTTCACATTTTAATTAATTATTGACACATTTAATTAATTATTGACACATTTAATTAATTATTGACACATTTAATTAATTATTTAATGATATATTTATTTATTTCATTTTGGCAGTCCTGGCGCCTGGCTCTCGTCATGAAATAATTTTATCTGTCAGCCTCACCCATCAAACTCAGGGGGCGGGGTTAACGCTGCCCATGCAGCTTCTCTAACATTTGATTGGTTGCCGTGCAAAGTAAGTCAAAACAAGTCGATCCTAGAAAATCGATTGCTTGTGTAGACTTGGGGCAGCCAGGTATCCCAGAATGCAGATCAAATCACAAGCAGCAATGGTGGTGGTGTAGTTTTAAAATACCCCGTTTTTCTGTCACCAGCTACACTTTTAACAGTGTTTTAGCCGCGAATGTCGCGACGTATGTCTGGTCAGGTTGTCAACATAGAACATGTTTGCAAAAGTGCTCAGATGTTTTCAGAGATTTCACTAGCTCTGCTAACAGTTAGCATGCAGAGTGCACCCAGGGGGTTACGTTAACCGGTTTGTTTACATATTCCACTCTCCGTGTTCCACATGTTGCATTCGCAGATTCTCATTTTCACCGAACGATCGTCTCTTTCCGCCTGGTCTTGTGTCTCTGTGCTTCTGTAACATAAAGAACGAGCTGACATTTTTCTCACGAAACCAGCGATCAGCTCAACAGACCCTCAGTTTACCTGCATGCATCCTCCTCCTCATCTGTCAGCTGTTTAACACCTGCTGCTAATTCAAGAAACACGCCTAGTTACCTGGTGATAGTCACAGTTTAACTGGGCAGCCGGTGCTCGATATAACGCAATGTCAGCGCATTTTTCTGCACAAGATAAGTAAATATAGTGTTTTCCCCGAGCGCAGAGCTGCTGGAGCTCGTTTCCTTACAGAGCACTTTATAGGCGAACAGCTTTATCAGCGGCTGATGTCCAATCACCGGCACACAGCTTTGAAACCTCAGCTGAGTTTTAGCTCTCAGTGGTTAAACGCTGGACTTCATTCACTCAGGTTCTGTCTGTCGGGTCACGTTTACTTCGCTGTTTTATTTACAACTGAGCAAATCGGTTTGGCTGAGGTTAAAGTTACGTTTCATAACTGCATAGTTTCACAGACGTTTAATGGTTCACTGGCACATGTGTTAGACTGAACTATCATCTAAATATCATCTGTTTTTTAATAGTTATTCAACTGTATTCTAAGCACCAGCTGTCTGTTAGAATGTGATTTTTTTTCTCTCTCTGTTGGCAGAGGTATAAAAATGCGCAGGAAAATCTGACGTGCATGGCAAACTTCACCGACGATATTTAGGGAGGAATAAACACACATCAAACATAAATGAACCATTTGTCTGTCTCCATAATTGAGAGCATTTTCTCTTCTTATGTCAACACTCTCTCTCTCTCTTTTTTTTTTTTCGGTCATGTTATGTTTACCTGTCAAAGGCTTGTTACAAACTATGAAACACATTGTGCAGACTTCTGGATGTTAGAAGAAAACTAATACTGCTCATGAATGAGACTAAAGGCAGGAAGGTGTCCTTTAAAACTAAACATGTTAATAGGACCTCCCTGTTTATATCATAGTTTATGATATAGCACGTGTATTTCAGTAATAGCCTGCTGAGGCCACTATACGTGCTGGCCTCATATCAAATGTGAAGGCAGACTGAGTCTATGTTTGACGTTTTTTATATCTAATCTTCCTTTTCAAACATTTAAACAGCAGCGAGTCTGCAGCTGAGGGAACACAAACTCAAACTGTCGGAACAGGTTTGCTCGTTTCTTGGATTCATTTGGTGATTTATTAAATGTATAACTGTTATTCTAATCTGCTGCTGAGTCTCTTACACTTTTCTTTATGCTGTATATTTTCACGTCTCTGGAATAGTTGGCAGTTAGATAGTCAGCTGGGAAACTTTGTGTTAACTCATGGAGCTGAGGATATCGTGGATATGCTGACCTCGCTGCGTGGTGTACAGAGCGAGGTCAGCATGATTAATATTCACAATAAAAATATTAGCCGAACATCATGAAGTCTGTATGTGTTTCATAGTGTCGAACAACCTTTGTACAGTTAAAGCCAGCAGTTACTACATGACGGAAACACCAACGTTATCTCTTTTATGCGTTTATACACAGGTCACGCTGATTACTGAACAAAAACCCAAAGATCAGATGTTAAACAGATTTATTTGCTCTCTCTCCTCCTTAAACATGTTTTTAATGTTAGTTATAATTCAGACTGAAACACGTAGGACACATAAGAACATCAGGAAATAAAACATCGATAAATATAACCTCAGTAAAAGAAGTCAGCGGGGGTTACTACAGCTGTGTACCGGGGCCTGCGCTTTGTCGGTGGGATTACTTGCGAGGCGAGCGGGTCTATCCCACGCTTTGCCGTGAGACTGGGCAGACATCTCCGAAATCATCGAAACACTTTTGCAAAGAGGCTGTATCTTGACAAACCGACCAGACACATGAAGATTAAACCACTACATTCTCGGCTAAAAAAATATTAAAACGGTATTTGGTAACACACAAACAGGGTTTTTCAAAGCTCAGTTCTGTTAGCTTCCACATGCTGGTTGTTGTGTGCTAGAAACAATGGCCACCAGGCCAAAGCAATGGTTTTGACTCGATCAGCGTTAACCCCGCCCCCTGAGTTTGATGGGTGAGGCTGACAGATAAAATTATTTCATGATGAGAGCCAGGCGCCAGGACTGCCAAAATGAAATAAATAAATATATCATTAAATAATTAATTAAATGTGTCAATAATTAATTAAATGTGTCAATAATTAATTAAAATGTGAAATACATAAATAATTAATTAAATGTGTCAATAATTAATTAATTAAATGTGTCAATAATTAATTAAAATGTGAAATACATAAATAATTAATTAAATGTGTCAATAATTAATTAAAATGTGAAATACATAAATAATTAATTAAATGTGTCAATTAATTAAATGTGTCAATAATTAATTAAAATGTGAAATACATAAATAATTAATTAAATGTGTCAATAATTAATGAAATGTGTCAATAATTAATTAAAATGTGAAATACATAAATAATTAATTAAATGTGTCAATAATTAATTAAAATGTGAAATACATAAATAATTAATTAAATGTGTCAATAATTAATTAATTACATGTGTCATAACTATTTATTTAATTAATTAATTCCAATTTTAATTAATTATTGCCACATTTAATTAATTATTTAATGGTGTATTTAATTAATTCATTATGGCAGTCCTGGCGTTCCATACTTTTCGGAGGTCTCCACTGAGTCCAAACACCGTGGAAATAGGGGAAGTGCATTCCACAGTCTGGGTGCAACCGCTTGGAAAGATCGGTCCCCTCGAGTTTTAAAACAAGTGATGCGGGACGACTAAAACGTTAAACAAAGGAACACTCTGTTCATAAGTGCTCTGACTTGGCTCTACGAACGAGTCATTACTCCTGTAACGACACTACGGTTTAGACACTAGCGCCTCGACACTATGAATAACAAGAAGTTTATATCGTGAGTGTTTCTCAGCTGCACGCGAGCATGAGACCGTACCTGTGGAAGTAGTGCAGCATGAAGGTGCCGATCAGCAGCCTCCTCCCGGTCCCGGTCTCCGCGGAGAGCAGCAACAGCAGCAGCGGCACAAGGAGAGCCGGCACCTCCTGCAAGAACCAGCCGAGCCTGGCCGGGCAGCAGCGCGCCTTCGTGGGCGCGTAGCGGCCGTACTGTGCGCAGTTTTGCCGCAGAAGGTGAGCGCCCCCACCCACCACCAGACCCCAGCTCAGGTAAGACACGACGGCCTCGCGGCACTCCATCACACCCGACAGCAGCCGAGATCACAAATTTGACTTTGTGTAGGAGGAGAAATGTTCTGTTTTGTTTGCATTCACTGAGTCCAGGAGGTGCTGTCCAGAGAGTCCTCCCTCTGAGCTGCAGTCTGGGTTTCCTGGAGCTGCTCTCCATCTGGCAATATTTAAGAATCAGCGCTCAGCAAGTTAACTCAGAACCAGGGGCGGAGCGTGGGGGTGGCTTACTGGGCTTAAGCCCGGGTTGTTTTGTCAGAAGCCCGGGGTCTTTTGGAGTGTAATTTTTTCATAGTTAGATGCCTGGCTGACAACTGTATAAAACAAAAAGTACACACAATATTCGAAGCACATAGTGCACACTGTGGGAATTTACGACTGTGCGTGAATCCCCCCCTGATATTGGTATGATCCGAGCTCAGGCACTAAGCGACTGAGCGAGGGGGCGGGGCAGCTGCTACCTGTTAGTGCGCTGTTGGAGAAACAGAGCCAGCCATACTAAGGAGAGCTTAAGTTTGAGCAGGTACCAAAGCAAATCATTCATACCGTACAAATAATGTAAATATGACGGTGCATCACGAAAGATTGATATCAAACTGATCACTTGACCAATATTACGTTACTTGCTCTTCAAGTGAATCAACAAATGGCGAAATGAAAAGCCGAACAAATGCTATTTTTTAGAGTCTTAGCTTACGTGTGTTTATTTCATATTTTCAGTTCTTACCCTCCCCGACTAAATCGGTTTCAGTTATGTACTGAAATATAAGAATGGACATTAGAGGCTTCTTTCAAAGAAAAAACTCAGGTAAATGTTATTTTATATATTGTGCTTTGTATGTTGTTCAGTATATTTCTATGCAAAACAAGAGGGATTTCAGTACACAGCAGGATATTCACATTTATAACCAGATATTTACACTTTAGGGAGAAAACATAAAACATTTTTACTGTACAACATCAATTTAGAGTAAACTTTTGTTTTAGATAAATATTGAAATATCTTTTGAATTAGTTAAATGTCAGAATAAAGAGAGAGAGATCTGTCTATTTATTATCACTTTCATCAAATTTAGGAGTACATATACACTAAGTTTGTTAATTAATAAGAAAACTCCAGACGATTCCATTCTGAGCTGAAGAAGCTTCTGATAGGTTAGTAGAGTCCATGTGAGTAAACTGGTGGCACAGCTGTGGATGCATATAAGGCAAAACACAGAGCCTGTTTCTGTGACATGGGAACATCAAGAGATGTCAACAAAACACCAGGAAAAGAATCGTGGAGCTCCATAAATGTGGCTCAGTTTGAATACAATTTGGTGCCATTTGCAATTAAGAAATACAGATAGTTTCTCTCTTTACTCTTAAAGTTAACAAATATGTTTTTTATATTTATCAATCTAAAAAAATAAACATTTAGTCTGATTTGATCTTACAATTAAAAAAGTGTTTGTTTTGATCTGAAGAGTTTGTAAATATCTGGTTTCAACTGTATATTTTATGATTGTCAGCACAAAGAGGGAGAGAGAGGAACAGAGAGAGAGATGGAGAATGAGGACAGAACAGAGGTGAAACAAGAGCAGGTGAGACACACATGTTAGTCAAATGGTCGTTTGCCAAAAGTATCACCGTATCATAGGTCCTCATGTATCTCGTACCTAGTGTTTCTTTTTAGGTTTGCTATTTTTCAAATTCTATATTTATTAAGTTATGCAGCTTGTTTGCACAACAAGGATAAATAATTATATAAACTTTTCTCAATCTAAATATTGTACTTTGGTAGAATTAAAAAATAAGTGTAGTGCAGGTCTATGATGGTTTTTAGTGCTACTATCATCTAGTTCTGATTCTGGTTCTGTCTTGGTTAAGTCCTCAGTAGTCCTGATTTTGAACTGTTGTAGTCCTGTTTTAATTCTGGATCAGTTCTGCGTCTGGTTGAATTGGGGTTTAGTCCCTGTGTCTTGATACAGCCCCGACTTCGTTCTGTCTTGCTGCTTAATTAAAAAACTAGTTTAAGGTGTCCTGCATGTGTGATATATATATTTCCCTATATGAAGTCATTATTTTTTGAACAAAACTCAAAACAGAGCCAATTAATCTTTCAGTCATTTCTAACCCCACCCCCCCAAAAAAAAAAAAATCCCACATGCATACTACCCTTTAGGGCTAAGCCCCGGGTGTTTCAAATGTCTGGCTCCGCCTCTGCTCAGAACAGCTGTTAAGGTTCATAACCTCAGCTCTGTGCGATGTTTTCCATGTGGTTAGGGGTTATGTAGCCATGTTAAAGTTTGTTCCATTTGTTGTAGCCACGTGTTTCATATTGGGTTGTTCTAGCGATGTAACAGCGTGCAGGAGTTTAGTGAAACTCCCACAGCACAGTAGCTGTTTCCAATGACCGCTGCAGAGCACTAACATACTGAAATTGGTTTGTAAAAAACAAACACACAACTAACATGTCTACTGTGCATTTTGACCTGGGAATATTGTCCGTTGACTCCATTCAGCTTGAGAGTTGCTTGACAGCAAGGCAGCAAGCAGAGCTTCAGAGCATCAGTCCACGAGACTGCAAGAAATGGAAATGCACTTCAAGAGAAAACAGTTGGAGATTGGGACAAAGGATGGGAAGAAACAGGAAAACTTGACACAGAGAGGCTGTGGTTGGTCCATGAGGAGAAAATAAAAGAACGTGGGGTTAAGTTCAGGACTAAAAGTATTAATTCTCAAGCTGCTGGGGTCCACATCTCTCTTTCCTTTCCTTGTGTGATGTTCACAAGAACATTAGTCTATTTCCTCTAGTTTCTGAGAAGAATATGGGAGAATATTTCTGGGACTAATGACCCAAAGGTGCCTGGACCCTGGATGGGAAATGGACTGATCTCTACAGTATCTGAGCTCAGGTGGCAGAGCAGGTCAGCCACTAATCAGAAGGTCGGTGGTTCGATCCCAGGCTGCCTCCTGGCTGCATGCCAAATATCCTTGGGCAAGATACTAACCCGTGTTTGCCTACTGGTGGTGGTCAGAGGGCCCGGTGGCGCCAGTGTCCGGCAGCCTCTCCTCTGTCAGTGCGCCCCAGGGTGGCTATGGCTACAATGTAGCTGCCATCACCAGTGGGTGGATGACTGAATGTAGTGTAAAGCGCTATCCGGTCTTTAAGTGATGACGTGACGAATCCTACTTCCGGGCCTAAAGTAGTCTGCGTTTAATATGGCTTTTGTGTTGTTAACATGTTTAATGTTTTGTATTTTCTTCTATTTAATCTCAAAAAGCTCCTAAAACAGTCAGTGATCCCTGTTGACCTCCCTCGGCTTTTATTACCGCTAATCATTTATTTAGGCTCAGTTTTTAAAACCTTAGGATGTAACTACAGCCCAGCCCATGCAGCAGTATATGAATGACTCGTATTGTGGATGGATTATCTCAGTTGTTCTCCTGGCTGAAGTTTGGTCCTTTTACAGCATCCTGCCATGCGATTACATTTGTTCCTGACCACCGAGAACACTCACGTTAACTTTTATCGAGTGGAAAAAAAGTTAGCTTGTTTATATTATGCTAACATAGCTGTGTCGCTAGCTGTCACGTAGCACATCATTATATACCAGCTAGCCCAACTTCAGTAACCCTACAAACGTCACTGCTGTTTAGTTTTCTGTCTTCATTTATGCTGGAAGTGATAGCAGAGCTGTACGTTTTAATTTGTTTCCAAAACCCCGCAGTCAGGACATGCTATATTGTATTTAGATAGAAGCTAGCGAGCTAACTCCCTGCTAACTTCTAACTCCGTTAAATGTCATAAATTCCGTTTTCATGGATGCCTGGATGTTAAACTCAATTGTTACACCTGGTAGAGCAGAACGCTGATCATTTTATTAAAGATGAAAGACTTTAGACAGTTTTTCAACTCCCAGTAATGCCATAGTGATCGTTTGATATATGGACCTGCAGCGGAGTTTAGACCCAGACACGGCTAGTGACGTCAAATTTACAAATTTGTCCTGGGACATCGTGTAAATGTTGTCCCAGGGACATCGTGTAAATGTTGTCCCAGGGACATCGTGTGATAGCTTGTTAATAATGGAATGAAAATTATTGATTGTTATTAACTTGTGAAAAAGAAGTGTAACAAATCCACATGTTATGTTCTTACACCCTTACAGAAACTGTGACTCCTTCACAATGTCAGGTAAATGTCAACTCAAGTTGAATAATCAACCAATCAAGCCTTTTTAGCCTTTTTACATGCAATGTTACACGTACAACTGTCCCTGGGACATCATGTAGAAGTTGTCCCAGGGACATCATGTTAAAGTTGCCAGAGACATACCATATGAAAGTTTAGCTTCTTTTAGCCCCTGTTTGTTTTATATTATATATATATATTTTTTTTTAATATTATATTTAATATTTACATTGTATTGCAAAAAACCCCAAAACAAGTTAAAATGAATTAATTATTATTGACTAATTAAACCTTCGTTATTTTTCCACCAGAAATGGACGATAAAATTAGAAGAAGTGTTCTGAATGAAGAAAAAAAAAGAACTGGAAAAGATACACAACTTTGTGTGCATGTGTCACAATGCCAGGAGGACCCATTCAGTGTTGTGTTAGAAAAATTGAACTCATTAACCCTTCATGGACATTATAAATGTTTAAATGTTGCCTCAGGTAAAGACAGGAAAAGAGACTATTACAAATTCAACTGCATCAGAGCTGGGAAAAAAGTCGAAACAGCTACAGAGCAGTGGGCTGTAAGGCCTATGTTTCATTTAAAGTACTCAAATGTTGGAAAGACCACACAGTCATCGTGCAGCGTACATATGATAAGCATGATGGGCATGATCCTTCGGACCCAAAAGACGCACATTTCAACAATATTTCCAGTGATTTGAGGAGGAAGATTGAGGAACTGCTTTCCCTTGGAACTAAGCCAGCCATCATACTAACCGAATGTCATAAATCGGCCAAAGAACATGGACACAGAGATCTTCACAACAGAGAGCATTTTGTCACACCACGTGACATTGACAGTGTTAGAACCTGCATGATGAGGAAGAAGCACTTTAACTGTGGAGACAGTCAATGTGTACATACCTTACTTAATGGAAAACATCAAGAACATGTTCTCTTCTATCAACCATACACATCTGACCAAGAACTAATGATTGTTTTGCAGACACCTGTAATGAAATCAAACATGGAGAACTATGCAAAACAGTTAGTATTTGTTGACACCACGCACTGCGTTAACCAGTATTCATTTCCCTTATTCACACTTGTTGTAAGAGATGATCATGGGCATGGAGTCCCTGTGGCCTATGCTATTGTCAGCAACGAAAGTCAGAAAACCCTGGAAACTGTACTTGGAATAGTTTGTGAGCATTTCCCAACTTCCCCGAGGTAAATAATACATTGACAGCTATTAATTTTGAAATAATTCCTTTTCAAAAAAGTTATAACATGCCAGAATCTAATGCTATAGCTGCAGCATGGGCTGCAAAAAACTTTCCTTTCCAGTTGTTAAAGTTATTCCTATAGGCTGTATGCAGTATTTTATATATCTACTTGTGAGTTGAAATGTTTAATTTGGCATTGAAGTGGTGCTTTGAGATAGCAAAAACATTTTCATACTGTTTAATCTCATTTAGTGTTTTCTTTTTTTCTGTAGAGCATTTATGGTTGACAAAGACTTTGCGGAAATAAATGCTTTGCAGAAGGTTTTTCCAGAGTCAGCTATCCTTCTATGCTGGTACCATGTCTTGCAGGTAAACCACATTGTTTTCTTTTCACATTGTCTAAGATGCACCTGAAACACATTTTTACAACAGGGTCCTGTTGTTATGATTTGCCTCATTGTGATATTCACCTACTCAGGTTAATGAATATAAAGGGATAAAATGTTGAGTGACTTTGTCCATTCATTTAAGACCACAGTGCACTCATCTTCTGGTGGCTGCTTCCCAAAGCTCTTTTTGACATTTAAAAATATGTTTGCCTGGTTGATTTCTGTAATGCACAGGTCCTCTTGTCCAGTGAGTGACAAAGTTATTTTTGGACGTCAGCTTTCTTTTATGCTTTTTGTACAGCTGCTCCTCTGTCTCTCTCTCCAGATGAACTTTTTTTCTCTTACATTCACAGGCTGTTAATCGATGGCTTTCAAAATCTAAACACTAAACACTGTTACTTTAGTTTTGGCCTTCTTAGGCCTGTCAAGAATCATTGCGGGCAGTTTGGCTTTACGGCCCTAAAAAAGAAAAAGTGCAAACACCAAAAGAGCAGAGAGAGACACACACACGCGCACAAAGTTAAATGCTTTTGTTTACATGGTGTAATTGTGTATATGTTGCAGCAAATGCACAACTTCCAGCCACATTGTCACTTCATTGATACGAGTAACCCGGATTTATTTCAGGTGACATCAAAATCACGAAATGTATACCTACCCCAATCAAACCTCTGAAAACATGAACTGACATGTTCTCTGCGTTGATTCTGCGCTTGATCTCGTCTTCTGTTATTGTGTAGGTTTTCTTTTTTGAGCTTGGTACAGATAAGCGACCATGCACTCTGTAAACTGTACTAGTTCCTTCTGAATCAGTTTGGAATTCTGTATCTGCATCGATCCTGTCAACATCACCAGCAGCAGCATTATCTGTACTCAGACTTGTGCCGTATACTTTCTTTTTCGTTGTCTTCAGTCTGTGTACCTTCATCTCTTTCAGTCTGTGTGCCTTCATCTCTTTCAGTCTGTGTGCCTTCATCTCTTTCAGTCTGTGTGCCTTCATCTCTGACTGTCAGTCCTCCTATCTCACTGTTACTTGTCGGTTTGCTGCAGATGTTCTCTCCCTTAGGAACTTTTCCTTTGTCATTCGCTGCCTGATGCTTTCCCTGATGACATTCTTCACTGGCTACTTCTATTGCTCCTCCTGTATAGCCACCCACTATGCTGCACAACTCCTTTCCCTCTGCTGTGCTGCACTGTGCTGTTACATAAAGAAGAATGATATAAACAGCACTATATCAATTTAATTGTGAAGAGAAATCCCCACAATACGACACAGTTATGTCTAAAATAGTTTTGTGTAAAAACTGGATCTTGAAACGTCCACTTTAATAACACAGTCCGGGTGTGCAAAGGCAAAATTATGAAAAAATTTTCACTTTAAACATTTTTGGACATTGTTTAGTTATATTGTGACTTACTCTCACAGAAGATACAGATGCCACAACCAGACTTTGAACAACGCATGTGCTTGTAGGCACCACATTTCTGGCACTGCACCTGTGAATTAAAAAAAAAAAAAAAGAAGAAGAAGAAATAAACAAACAAAAAACAAATGAACAAAGTCCATTAAATAAACAATCTATATGGCTAAGGACATGTCATAGCGTACCCGGTCTTTGGCTGCAATCACGAACCAGCACTGACTGCACTTCCTAGTTCGATCTGCAAAATATAATTTGTTTAAGTACAAGTTACATTTTCCAATGTTAGAGAAAAAGAAGGCAGCTAATTTTATCTGTACCTATTGAGGAAAATAAGTAGTGGCAAAGTCGGGACCTGAGCTTTGTGATTTCAGTGTTGTACTCCTCCACTTGTGTTTTACCGTCAATGAGAGATTGGGCAAACTAATAACTGACGAAGAAGAATAAAAAAAAAGAACAAAAAGAATTAGATTAACAAAGAAATGTTTGTTTGTTTTTAAACCCCCCCACCCCACCCCCCGAGAAAAAAAAACAGAGCAACCAAAGCAAAGCATTACTGCTGAAATGGTTCAATCTACAAAAAAAATTGAGATTTTACCATCCTGCCTCTAAGGCTTTAAAAACTGAATAGGCAAAAATGTAAACATTACTTATATAGGTTAAAGCTATAGTTTTCAGTACCATGACGACATGCACTCCACATGAGTTCCCATCCTGTTGATGTGGGTGGCTCACATGTGACAAGGTCCACTCTCCAGTGCAGCCTCTTGCTGAAGCAAATGAGCTGAGAGATCGCAGTTATTACAAATAAAAAGCATATAGAGAAATCAATAACCACGTTCGGTAATGATTTCAATTAAATTAAATATGTTATGTTAAATATGTTAATTAATTACCTCCAGTTTTTCAACACCGCACTTTTTCTGACCTCCGACTCGTCAAATGAATTCATATAGACTATGGTCCTCTTGGGTATGTCACAAAACTGTTTTGTAAAAAGATGGATATGGTAGGCTTGGGCCTTGAGCTTTCCTAATGAGGGACTGTTGGGGGAAAACTCTGTAAAAGACCCAGGAGAAATAAAGACACAATGAGACAAAGTTACTTTCTTTATCAAACGTGTACACGGGTGAGCTGCTAAGAACAACTCACACCATGCACAGTGGCTTGGTAATTTTTATAGGCACAGAGCACAGAGACAGTGAGAACAGGATAACAAATAATAAACAGATAAAATAAAACAACTCCATATATGGTGCTAGTCTCGTCAGCAGAGAGCTAGGGAAGATAAAACAATCTAAAACAATATGTCCCAGAAACAAGATGTGTTTGCTGGGAAAGTCTAAAAAGATAATTCTAAACTAATCTAACCATAGGGAGAGGGCAGACAAAAGGCATCTTTGTACATTTAAAAGAAGGTAAAGAAACATAGAATCATTTTTCCTGTAACATTCCCTCCTGTTTTAACTTATTTTAAATGTATACAACAATTGTCTGTGAAGGTTATTTATTAAGTATCTTAAGCAATTTTTTAATTTTCAAAATGTCAGCATAGCAGAAATGGCAGTCATTTGGTCTAAAGAATAAAACAAAAGAAAATAATAAAAAGAAAAACATAATAAAACAAAAGAAAATAAAAAGAAAAACATAGTAAATGAAAATCATAGTAAATGAAAGAACAAGTGGAAAAAACAAGAAAAAATAATAAAACTACAAAAAATAAAGGATAAAAACCTTATATTTTAAAACGAAAACTTACAAAAAAGAAAAGGATGAAAAGTAAAATGAAAACTTTATATTTGAAAATGATGAAAACCTAATATGTAAAATGAGAACTTCAAAAAATACAAGGATGAAAACCTTATATTTAAAATGATGCAAACCTTAAATTGAAAACTTTATATGTAAAACAATGAAAACTTCATGTTTAAAATGAAAACTTCAAAGAAAATAAAAGCATGAAAACGTTATATTTAAAATGAAAAACTTTATGTTTAAAAGTCAAGACTTCAAAAAATAAAAACATGAAAACTTGCATAACCTACTAATGTTTTAATCAGTGCATGATCACTTGACAAGTCATTTTTAATCACCACGTCATTTATTAGCAGCTAGTACAAGTTCTCCTCTAACAGAATTGCAACGGGATGTTGTTCTTCTTCAGGCACGGCAACATAAGCAGTCATTGTAGTTGTTATCATCTGTGAAATCATTACTCTTAGGCATGGCAACACACACAACACTAATATGAGCAGTGCTATCAAGATGAGACCTAGAAGGAAAAATGGCTTTGCTACAGCAGCCAGCCATGAACCGCTGAACAGCCAGTCCAGCCAGCTTTGTGCTGTAGCTGCTCCAGGTGTGTGTTCAGTGACATATTTTTGCAGAGCGGTCAAATTCTGCAAAGCTTCATAAATGTCTCCTCCAGTTTCGTATCCATCAGGGATAAAAGTGCAACATGTCTCTCCTATGAGCTTGCAAACTCCTCCTTGTGATGCTGTTAGCAGGTCTAGTGTCAGTCTGTTCTGCAGCACCATCGTTCTGATGGCCTGCTGTTCTCCTGCTAAGGCAGTTCCCAGGGTCTTAGTCAAGTTGATGTGTCGTAGCAGAGCATATCGGTTGATCTCCACGTGATCCCGCACCTCGGCAACTCCAATGCCGGGGATCAAGCTCTGTAAGAATTTCACTCCTCCTCCCCAGATGCGAAACTCTCCCGGCACTCCAGTGTCCACGGTAATGCCGAAAGAATTGGGGGAGGCGATGTCCACTTCGCGTCTCTGCCGGCTGCTTGGGTGATGTGCAACACTTTGCATGAAGAAAACGTGATCTGATAATTCCACCAGGGCGCACAGACCTCCCCAACCTTCAGGGAGTGACAGATAAGCCTTGTTGCCACATAGGAAGTACCAGTCAGCCAAAACTCTGGTTCCTCTGCTGCTGGGTGCCGTCCGTGCACATCCTGTCTGGTACTGAGTCTTTGTTTGTAGTGGCATTCGGTAGCTGTAGTCGGAGCGACAGTTTAGGCCCATCAGCGTCGTGTTACTGGCACAGGTGGCGTTGATTGAACAGGCCATACACTTCCTCTCGTTCCTTGGTGGGCAGAAAGTGTATATGGACTTACATAGGTGAGTAGGCAGCTCCCCCACTGCCCGCGATCCATTGTTCATCACACATACTGGCAGTTGTGATGCGTTCAGTTTGTTCAGTAGAATTACATCAGGCAGTGGGTCTGAGACTTGGGGCCAGGTAAGTAGGTAGGTCTGTCCGGAACAGTTCACATTTGTGAGTGATGATGACCTCCAGGTTGCTTTTGCTGGGATGCTGTAGTTGGCTTTGGACCAAAGAGTACCGTAGCCTGGATGTGTTGCCAGGCCCAACAGACACCAACTGCGATCTTCAGGTATGCTGTACGGCCACAGGCCAGACGTCTGCGAGGATAGGGGCATATGGGTACATGCATAGCAGTCAGTTTTGTTATTCAAGTGAGCTGTAGTGTTCATAAACTGCCACCAGAAGTTAGTGGCGTATCCATGGGGAAACTTGGTGTACTTTCCTTTGTCATACAGTGTCTGCCTTTTCTCCATATAACGTGACTTATTGTCCCTCATGGAAGCAAAGGTGAGGAGCCCGGCCATGGTCAGGGCCGCTGCAGTTGTTAAGAGCCACCACCTCATGACGACGGGACACACCCTCCTGTCGCGAGTAGACCCCCCGGCCAGGAAAGCTGACCCCTCCACCGGGCGAGATCACAACAAGTGGGCGAGCCTGCCGTCAGCTGTGTTTAGATGGCTTCACTTACTGGCTCTGATGGATGCAAGATGGTCGTTCCGCTATTTTGCAAGCTCCAGTTTTTCCTTTGGAGCACTTTGATCAGAACCCAGTCACCGGGCTGTGATCTGCAAGACACTTGATAGACATCATTACATTCTTCGTCATTTACAATCATCTCTTTATTTTCCTACAACTTAGACATACATTTTGCTACTGAAATTGTATCTGCCTTTTTCACTGGGTAGATTTCTGGCCACTTTGAGAATACATCTATAACCACTAGGGTGTATTTTTACCCTTGGCATTCATTTAGCTCAATAAAGTCCATATGGATTGTGTGGTCTCAGGTTTCCCTGAGCATTACATTTTTGACACGTCATGCATGTTCTGACAAATTGTTTTGCTGAGGTTTCAAAATTTACAGTGTAGAATTTACAGTGTAGAATTTACAGTGTAGAAATGAGAGTATTGTGTAGAATTTACAGTGTAGAAATGAGAGTTGACAATACTGGTCAGTCCCCCCGTTGACAAATGCGTACAGCCATGAGTCACTAATGCCGCCATTTTGTGGAGGAATTTTGGCAACACTGGCTTGCCATAACACATCATTAAGTCGTTTGTCAGAACTGCACCGTGTTTTAGCCATTTTGCCTGCTCTGCTGTGCTTGCTGCTTTTTGTTCATTTTTCAACACATCCAGTGGAATCTGATGTGTGTTTACTGCCATCAATGTGATGTTTGCCTGTTGTGCCGCCTATTTTGCTGCTCTGTCAGCAAAATTGTTGCCTGTAGTAATGAAAGAGTCAGTAGGCGTTGTAAGAGGTTGGCATGCTGGTTTGCCAGTTGGTGTAATCATTCCTCTGGTTTTCCAGATTTTTTGCAAAATGATGCACAGCAGAGAAAACATACTGGCTGTCTATATAAATGGTTATTTGTTTATCTTTGTGTATTTCACATGCGCAACAATCTCGTGTGAAGTGACCTTCCTCTCCACGGTTCTAGCAGGCGTTGTCTCTATGTTATCTGCTGTTTCTGCGTGGCTGTCTGCAGCCTTGGTGTCTGTGACTTTGCTCGCCTCTCTGTTCCTGATAGCCACCTGCGAATTAGTGTTTTAGTCTGTTGTCAACAGTCAGCCTTATTTTTAAGTTACAGAATGCTTCTCCCTTTTTTTGTTTTTTTGTTTTTTTGTTTGGGAGAATAGATGCAACTCTACATTTTCACTTAAGGCAGTTTTAGATAATTTCTAGTTCTTCAAACAATGCATGGATCTCACACATTTCAAACTTTCAAGTTAGGGTTGTTTCCCATTTATACAAATATATATATTTAACTTTGCATTGCTCACAGCTCACAGCTCTAAACCTAGGCATTTTTCAATCATATGCCTAATCACTATGTGTCACTGTGATTCTCAAGTATTGTCACAAGTTCGTTTAAATTCGTTTCCAAAACCAACAAAATAATCAAACAAAAACAAAAAACATAAACGTGTCAGGACACAAAAGAAAAAAGAAAAATGCTGCCACCCGAACAAGGCAGAAGTCTGCATATGTTGGCTTTTAATAGCATGCAGCTTGTAACATGGTAGACTAATGTGCCTGTGTTACTTCAGCTCCATATTATTGTGTGAAGTTGCACTGGGTTGGGAGTGGTTTTGTGTGTGTCACATTTTTGGTGAGCCAATGGCTGGAATGGGGTTGGACTAATTAGAGGCAGGTGTACTTGATTGCACTGATACACTGGTCTACATATAGCCCACACTACAAACACTGCTGTGTTGTTTTGTCTCTCTGTGCAGTCCAGGGCCTATTATATGCCACAGCCTAAAGGCAGCAGAGTTCCAGAGGCTTGAGTGACCACTGACTATATGCTTGCAGGGTGGTGGGTCTCCAAGGACAACTTGTAACCCTGTTAAAGGCAACATGTGGAGTGCAACTTGGCTGTGTGGCATAGCTGGCTCTGGCCTTGGGACTGTGTGTTTTTATACAATTCTTAAGTGGGACACTGGACTGTTTTATCTTTTATCTCTTGATATATTTTTTGTCAACAAATTATCTTTTAGAATTTTATTGACTGACATCTTTTTGCCCACGACTGAGACGGTTGGTCAGACCTAGAGTCTTTCTTTGGGTGTGTTACAGCAGCTTCTGCTCTAAAAGAAACAAATAAATAAAAAGAAAAGAAAATGTGGAACATGCTCATCAGCTTAGCAGTGTCTACATATTTAATTCAGCTTCTCAATCCTGTAGTTTTAGCTGTTGTCTACAGGGTTTTGCTTATTGGTTGTTATTATAGGTGTGCGCTATATCTCAGCAATGTGTCATTCTAGGATGATAGGTTTCAAGCTGGTCAAGTGCCTCTATGCACTTCATTAGTTTAGTTATTCTCCGTATTGTCTTCATCTCACATGTCATTACACTGAGTTTCAGCAAACCTTAAGCTTGATGCAGACTACTGCTTAACAATTATCCACCTCACATCATAACCGATTAAGGTGCCTCTTCATATTAATATTGTCATTGTTAATATTATCCTCTTTGTCTTATATGACAGCAATAGCATATTATAATATTTTATCAGTGTGTACCACTATACTACTCCTGAGCCAATTTGATAGTTAGGATCATCTTATTCAGCAAACAGATAATTTAGAATTCATCCAATCTGCGGTCACATTTGTTCTCTCTGTTGCATGGCGGACCAGGCAGTTCTATTATAATATATTATTTATATTTTATTTTGTATCCATCAAGGGCTTCAGATGACCTGCAGAATCATCCTTTTCCCAGGGTGGAGACAGTTACCTTTTCACACACTGTCATTGGCTGAACAGTGACACAGTCTTAATATACCTTATTTATTTTATTAAAATATTTTCGTGTGAATTATTTGCTTTATATTCATTTTATACATGCTGGGCATGGTCATCATGCCAACTGTGTTTCATTGTTAATATCACTTTACAGGTTGTTATCCTTGCTATTATTAATTTCAAATACTCTAAAGATAATTTCTACTGTAATTTTCCCTTTATCTTTATTTCGTACTTTTTATATTTATATCTACTCAGTGGGGTCTGTTTTCAACCCTTTTAAACTACTACAAAACTACTGCGATCTCTAGTTTTCACTTAATAAGGGATTATTATGTTCTTCCTGATATGGGTGTTGCTGCAGATGCGGCTGCAGGAGTGAGTGATGGTTTACTAAAAGGGTTGTGGGAACTGCACAGTGTCTCGTCTTCTGGTTTTACTAAACTGGCAGTTGAGTTCTGTTCTTCTGACTGTTTATATTTTGTGTTCTTAAATCTCTCAGTTTACAGACACTGTTTTTGTCCGGCGCCTGGACTTTTCTTTTCTCACCACTGCTCGTCAGCAGGAATGAGTTTTAATTTCACTTGCTTGATTACCCATCTTATTTATGTATTTACTTATTTTTGTTTATTAAGTAATATATACACGATACAGCTGCTATCACCTTCGCTGGTATTAGAGACGAGAGTGGTTGCTCACACGCCCTTCTACTTTCGGACTATTTCCAAAAGCGGTGTGAACTTTACGAGACGGAACTCGACCGTTCTCTCAACTCACCAGCACGTCAGTGAATAGCAGTAAAAGAAAAACACAGTAGGAGCAGCTCAGTCTCTTATTGGACCGTGAAAATTCAGCTTGCTCCGTTAATTAAAACAATACACACACACACATTCACATTCACACTTATTCGCGCGATCGGAACCCTTATAATAAGGGGAGCTGCCAGTCTTTCTGTAGACGAGCTACTTATTCCCTTGACCCAGCTGGGGGAGCTACTCAGAGCTCCAAACCTAACCCACAAGAGTGGGGAGCTTCCAGTCGACGAGCTCCAAGCTACCAGCCGACGAGCTACTTTAAACCCACAGAAGTGGGGAGCTTCCAGTCACGACGAGCTACTTTCGCTATTTTAAATTCCCTGAATTTAAAATACGATTTTAC
This sequence comes from Mchenga conophoros, assembly GCF_057382185.1. Classification (NCBI taxonomy): domain Eukaryota; kingdom Metazoa; phylum Chordata; class Actinopteri; order Cichliformes; family Cichlidae; genus Mchenga; species Mchenga conophoros. The sequence continues at coordinate 43,283,209 of NC_140531.1, forward strand.
GCAAGATTGTGTCAGTGTGTCTGTATCTACCTGGTCAGTGTCGCCGGGTCTGGTCCACCTCGATCGGGCCCCACCACCGTGGGTCGCTTTCTAGAACGTTGGCCAAGACTCGAATTTAACGCCCTTGGTCTTTGACCACACACCTAGTGTGTGGGCTGTCGACAGACGAACAACGTGGACTGGTCACGGAGATGGGACACGATGGAGGCGATCCGGCTCGAAGGACCAAGAAATGTTGGGGGAAAACTCTGTAAAAGACCCAGGAGAAATAAAGACACAATGAGACAAAGTTACTTTCTTTATCAAACGTGTACACGGGTGAGCTGCTAAGAACAACTCACACCATGCACAGTGGCTTGGTAATTTTTATAGGCACAGAGCACAGAGACAGTGAGAACAGGATAACAAATAATAAACAGATAAAATAAAACAACTCCATATATGGTGCTAGTCTCGTCAGCAGAGAGCTAGGGAAGATAAAACAATCTAAAACAATATGTCCCAGAAACAAGATGTGTTTGCTGGGAAAGTCTAAAAAGATAATTCTAAACTAATCTAACCATAGGGAGAGGGCAGACAAAAGGCATCTTTGTACATTTAAAAGAAGGTAAAGAAACATAGAATCATTTTTCCTGTAACAGGGACACTGAAAAGTATCATGCACTAGAGAGAGTGCAAAATCTGTGCAACTTACAAACAAGGTCCAGTGGCTGCCGTTTTCCAGACAGGCTCCAATCAATTTCTCATACATCTGAAAGATGTTTTTCTGGAAATAAAAAGAATGTGACAAGTATGTTTTTCTGTCAAGAACGACACTGCAAAACTGCAAAAGCTTGTCAGGTGAGACTTGTAATTAATTCTGCAGATACACAAACATATAGAAAGTGTCATTTTTGGTTTACATTAATTAATTTCTATAGTGTGTACAAAACAAATCAAGACCACAGACTCAACACGCACCACTCAATTTTTGGTGTTCTTTATCAGTTGGCCAAGACAGAAATGTTTTAATCTGTGTGCATTGCTTTTGAACAAGTCTTTACACAGAAAAGGTTTCAGAAAGGTGTTTTTCAGGTTCTTCTGACAAGGCTTCAATTTTGGAAAATGCTGTTTGTTTATAGTGGCAACTTATAAACCCTTTGTGATAAGAACATAGTTACCACAGTCCAAGTCATACCTTCAAAAAGTATGCACTTTGTGCTCTTGTGGACCCATCCAAAATTTTTCCAGTGATTTGGCTTGGTATTGGATAAATGTGAGGGAAATTCTATAAAAATAACATAAATACATGTTTTCAAATACATTACAAAAAACGTAAACATGCTATGTCATTATGATGAAACAAGCTTTTCAACATACCTCACACTGCAAATAGATTAGACCATCTATTACCTTATAAAACAAATAAATAAATACATATAAATAAAAACAGAACTAAGGAATACGATTCATTAAGTAAATTGTACAATAAAGTGTATTTAAAGCAGAATTTAACATTAGTTTTATTACAACATAAAAGGATTTTTATGTCAAGAGGTACCTCATCTGAAATGTTAGTCTGGTCAAACAGGGATTTCAAACTTGAAATACCAATAGAGTTTGGTCCAGCTACTCCCACAAGGTAATCTGTGAGAAAGCATATGCTGTAGTCAACAGATATCGTTTTCTTTTTGCATGCTGCAACCATCATCCATTTCAGTCTTCTAGGAGCTTTGTCTGGTTGTAGTTCTTTTTTATCCTCCTCATCTATTAATTAAATTGTTTTCTGACCTTCCTAACTGTTTCCGACCTGTCTTCCCAATGTGATGTTTAAGCAATATATGTATGGTCAGAAGGGGGTGAAATTTTCATTGCAGTTGTACGTGTAACATTGCATGTGATAATAAAAGGCTTGATTGGTTGATTATTCAACTTGAGTTGACATTTACCTGACATTGTGAAGGAGTCACAGTTTCTGTAAGGGTGTAAGAACATAACATGTGGATTTGTTACACTTCATTTTCACAAGTTAATAACAATCAATAATTTTCATTCCATTATTAACAAGCTATCACACGATGTCCCTGGGACAACATTTATACAATGTCCCAGGGACAACATTTACACGATGTCCCAGGGACAACATGTCACGGTGGTTAGAGAGTAGACTCAGGCGCGGAGCTCAGAAATAATGACAGTGCATTTATTTACAGTGCAGCAAGGTGACAACAGTTCAAATGTGCGACAGTGGTGATAGTGCGTCCCTCCTTCCGTGTAAGCCCGTGCGTAGTAATGAGTGCCCGTCTCTCCTCCAGGTGCTTCCCTTGTGTCCATGAATCCTCCGTCAATCCCTTGTTTATTCCACTTGTTATTTCATTTACTATGTTTTTCTTTTTATTATTTTCTTTTGTTTTATTCTTTAGACCAAATGACTGCCATTTCTGCTATGCTGACATTTTGAAGATTTTGGAAATTAAAAATTGCCTAACATACTTAATAAATAATTTTCATAGACAATTGTTGTATACATTTAAAATAAGTTAAACAGGGGGGAATGTTACAGGAAAAATGATTCTATGTTTCTTTACCTTCTTTTAAATGTACAAAGATGCCTTTTGTCTGCCCTTTGCCTATGGTTAGATTAGTTTAGAATTATCTTTTTAGACTTTCTCAGCAAAGACATACTGTTTTGGGACATATTGTTTTAGATTGTTTTATCTCTCACAGCCTTCTCCCAGCTCTCTGCTGACGAGACTAGCGCCACATATGGAGTTGTTTATTTTATTTGTTTTGTATTTTCTTATCCTGTTCTCACTGTCTTTCCTATAAAAATTACCAAGCCACTGTGCATGGTGTGAGTTGTTCTTAGCAGCTCACCCGTGTACACGTTTGATAAAGAAAGTAACTTTGTCTCATTGTGTCTTTATTTCTCCTGGGTTTTTTACAGAGTTTTCCCCCAACAGGCGCGGAGCTCAGAAATAATGACAGTGCATTTATTTACAGTGCAGCAAGGTGACAACAGTTCAAATGTGCGACAGTGGTGATAGTGCGTCCCTCCTTCCGTGTAAGCCCGTGCGTAGTAATGAGTGCCCGTCTCTCCTCCAGGTGCTTCCCTTGTGTCCATGAATCCTCCGTCAATCCCTGGGTGAACACACACACACACGACAGCAGAATGAGTATGACGATCGGACAGCACTACAATAACGTTTAGCAACTCAACGACACTACCAGGCTTAGTGCAATACTCCAGCGCTGTCTGTCACTCAGCCACACCATTAAGTAGCCCTGCTGAAGATGGAAGTTGATTGGCAGCAGCTGGTGGCTTGACTGTAGGTGTGGCAGCTCCGGGCGACAGCACCTCCGGGTCGAAGGTAGCCCGTTGCTAGGCTACCCCCCAACACATCACAGCAGAGCCGGAGGGGAAGACAGAGCGACAGGAGAGACACATACACACGCACACAGATATACACACACACACCGGCAGGTCGACCGGTCAGGGCACCGTCAGATCCTGATAGTATCCCCCCTCTAATGGGAGCCACCCGGCGACCTACCAAACTTGTCAGGGTGCCGGCGGCAGAACTCTCTCACCATGGCATCATCGAGAATCGCAGACCGCGGCACCCAGGAACGCTCTTCCGGACCATACCCGTCCCAATCCACCAAAAACTGAAAACCCCTACCGCGGCACCGGGCATCCATAATGCGAGTGATGGAGTACGCCGGGGCGCCGTCGATAATCCGGGCGGGTGGCGGGGGCCCGGGAGGCGGGCACAGCGGGCTGGTCCGAACAGGCCTCACCTGCGAGACATGAAAAACATTGTGAGTTCGCATGTTACAAGGCAGGCTCAACCGAACCGTCACCGGATTCAACACAGACTGGACAGGAAACGGGCCAATGAACCGAGGAGCAAGCTTCCTAGATTCAGTCCTGAGAAAAACATGCTTGGTCGAGAGCCACACCCGCTGGCCCACCTGGTAGTCCGGTGCCGGGACGCGGCGGCGATCGGCCAGTCTCTTGTTCAGGGCCGCCGTCCTCAAGAGGGCTGCCCTGGCGGCGCGCCACGCTCTCCGACAGCGCCGCATGTGGAGCTGGACCGAAGGAACGGCCAACTCTCCCTCAGAGATGGAAAGAAGCGGGGGCTGATAACCCAAGGACGCCTCGAACGGGGACACACCGGTGGCCGCCGACGTACTGGAGTTGTACGCATATTCCACCCATGCGAGCTGCCCGCTCCACGTCGATTGGTTGGAGGAGATTACACAGCGCAGCATAGCCTCCAGTGCCTGATTAGCCCGTTCCGTCTGGCCGTTGGTCTGGGGATGGAAACCCGAGGACAGGCTGACCTGAGCCCCCAGCTCCGCACAGAACTCCCGCCACACCCGGGACGTGAACTGGGGACCACGATCAGACACGATGTCCCGATGAATGCCATGGAGCCGAAAAACATGCTGGGTGAGAAGGCGAGCCGTCTCCAGAGCAGAAGGAAGCTGCGGCAGGGCTACAAAGTGGGCAGCCTTGGAAAACCGGTCAACAATAGTGAGCACAGCAGTGTTGCCTGAGGACGGAGGCAGTCCCGTAACAAAGTCCAGAGCAATATGCGACCAGGGACGCATGGGAACAGGCAAAGGGCGTAGGAGGCCAGCACGCGGCGAGGTTGGCATCTTGTTCGCAGCACACACAGGACAAGCCGCCACGTATTCCCCAGCATCCCGCAACAGAGAGGGCCACCAAAACAACCGGCGCAGGAAAGAGACGGTGCGGTTCTTACCCGGATGGCAGGCAAAATGGGCGGTGTGAGCCCACTGAAGCACCTTACCGCAGGCCGACGCAGGAACAAACAGCTTGCCCCCCGGGCCCGTGCCAGGATCCGGCTCCCGCCGCTGGGCGTCCCGCACAACCCGCTCAATCTCCCAGGTCAAAGCGCCGACGAAACAAGAGGGAGGCAAGATGGGCAAGTCCTCCCCATCGCCCCCGGCCTCAGGCGCAAACTGTCGAGACAGTGCATCAGCCTTGGCGTTGCGAGACCCGGGCCTGTAAGTGATGGAAAGGTCAAAGCGAGCGAAGAACAGGGCCCACCTGGCCTGTCGGGCGTTAAGGCGCTTCGCAGCCCGGAGGTACGCCAAATTCCTGTGGTCAGTCCACACCACCACTGGATAACTGTTCCCCTCCAGCCAGTGACGCCATTCCTCCAGGGCCATTTTAACAGCGAGAAGCTCCCGGTCACCAACATCATAATTCCGCTCTGCGGGCGACAACCGGCGAGAAAAAAAGGCACAGGGACGCATCTTACCGGCCACCCGCTGCGAGAGAACGGCCCCCACCCCCGAGTCAGAAGCATCCACCTCCACGAAGAATGGGAGCTCCAGGTCAGCCTGCACCAGCACAGGCGCAGACGAAAACAGAGCCTTCAGTTGAGCGAAAGCCCGCTGAGCGTCCAGAGACCACTGAAACGACAACCTGGGAGAGGTAAGGGCAGTCAGAGGCAAGGCAATCCTGCTAAAGTTGCGAATGAAGCGCCTGTAGAAGTTGGCAAAACCCAGAAACTGCTGCAACTCCCTGCGATTCCTAGGCACCGGCCACTCAACCACCGCCTTGACCTTAGCTGGGTCCGCACGCAGCCGCCCCTGTTCCACCACAAAGCCCAGGAAAGACACAGTTGGAACATGGAACTCACATTTCTCAGCCTTCACAAACAGGCGATTCTCCAATAAGCGCTGCAGCACGAGCCGCACATGCTCCACATGTTCTGCCGGGCTCCGGGAAAACACAAGGATGTCATCTAGGTAGACAAAAACACAGTGGTTAATGAGATCACGCAGCACATCATTAATCATAGCCTGGAAAACAGCAGGGGCATTAGCGAGCCCAAAAGGCATCACCAGGTACTCGAAATGCCCAAGGTGAGTGTTGAACGCTGTCTTCCATTCATCCCCCTCGCGAATCCGCACCAGGTGGTAAGCATTGCGGAGGTCCAATTTGGAAAAAACCGTGGCGCCCTGGAGAAGCTCAAAGGCGGACGCCAGCAAGGGCAAGGGGTACTTGTTCTTGATCGTGATCTTATTCAAACCCCGGAAATCGATACACGGCCGGAGCGACCTGTCCTTCTTCGCGACAAAGAAAAAGCCCGCGCCCAAAGGGGAAGTGGAGGGTCAAATGATGCCGGCCGCCAAGGAGTCATTAATGTACCGTTCCATCGACTCCCGCTCGGGCTTGGAGATGCTATAAAGCCGACCGGTGGGCAAGGGGGCGCCGGGAATCAAATCAATGCCACAGTCGTACAGGCGATGGGGCGGAAGCGAAGAGGCTTTGTCCTTGCTAAAAACCTGGGCCAGGTCATGACACTCAGGCGGAACACCAGACAAATCAGGAGGCGCAACAGGCTCCGCGGGGCCAGCGACCGTCGCACCAAAAGTCGCGGAGCGCAAGCACACAGCGTGACACCGACCGCTCCACCCCGAAATACGGCCCGTGGCCCAGTCGATCTGCGGATTATGTTGTTGCAGCCAGGGATAGCCCAATACAAGGGGAGCATCAGGAGATTTAAAAAGAAACAAACTGAGCTGCTCCGAGTGATTGCCAGAGAGGGTGAGTGTGATGGTTTGAGTGCGGTGAGTGACCATAGTCAGAGGGCTGCCGTCAAGAGCCGAAACCTGGAGAGGTTCAGGGAGAGGAACAATGGGTACGGCTAATTCTCGAGCTAGCGATTCATCCAAAAAACTCTGCTCAGCTCCAGAGTCAATCAGTGCGCTACACGGGTGAGTAAGGGAATGAAAAATCAGCTTAGCCGGACAACTGAGATGGGGAGCAGAGTTAGCCGTAGCACCCGCCAGTATCCCCACAGCTACTGGCGGGCGGAGTCTTTTACTCGCTTCGGACAGGTATCAGCCCAGTGTCCCCTATTTCCACACACGAAGCACTCACCCGTGCGCTGTCTTCTCCTCCGATGGGAAGCACCGAACCGAGCCCGGCCTAACTGCATCGGCTGTTCCTCATCCTCGACAGGGTCTTCTTCTTCCTCTCACCAGTGAGAGGGAAGCAACCCGGTAGGCGCATCGGCGCCCCCTGCCGGCCGTCGTCCTTCACCTGCCCATCTCCCAAACTCTCTCATATGATTATCCAGTTGAATGCACATATTAATCAAAGCGCTAAGGGGCTTAGGTAGCTCTTTCGTAGCTAACTCACGTTTGAGTCCTTCGTTTAGGCAGTTCAGGAAGGCTCCCCGGAGAGCGTTCTCCGCCCAGCCCATCTCCTCGGCTAGGATCCAAAAGTCAATGGAGAAATCCGCGACACTCCTACGTCCCTGCTTTAGGGTAAACAAACGATTAGCAGCGCCATCTGCATCCGTTCCTTTATCAAACACACAGCGGAACTTAGTCAGAAAATCCGAGTAGGAGATATTCGGTTGAATATTTAAAACGGCTTGTGCCCATTGCAGCGCCCGGCCAGTCATCAATTCCACCATAAGCGTGATCTTCGCACAATCTGAGCCGTAAGCCTGTGTCTGTTGTCTGAAAATCAATGAACATTGCATCAGAAAGCCTCGGCTCTTTGTTATATCTCCATCAAACTTCTCCGGAACCGGTAATGTATATTCTCGCCTAGGTGGAGGTGGTGGAGGCGAAGGAGGTAATGGGCAAGCTGCAGCCACACTTACTGATGGAGTGGGTTGTGGAACTGTAGCTGAGGTGCCAGGCGCGGTGAGTAACACACCTTGAATGTTTGCAAGCACCTGTCGCATCGCTGTTTGTTCCGTCATGATGTGTTTCATCATGCTCTCATGGCGGCCCAAAACTTCGCCCTGAACAGAGAGCTCTCGCTGAACTGGGTTTGAGTCCGCTGAGTCCATGGCTGGCTGGAGTATTCTGTCACGGTGGTTAGAGAGTAGACTCAGGCGCGGAGCTCAGAAATAATGACAGTGCATTTATTTACAGTGCAGCAAGGTGACAACAGTTCAAATGTGCGACAGTGGTGATAGTGCGTCCCTCCTTCCGTGTAAGCCCGTGCGTAGTAATGAGTGCCCGTCTCTCCTCCAGCTGCTTCCCTTGTGTCCGTGAATCCTCCGTCAATCCCTGGGTGAACACACACACACGACAGCAGAATGAGTATGACGATCGGACAGCACTACAATAACGTTTAGCGACTCAACGACACTACCAGGCTTAGTGCAATACTCCAGCGCTGTCTGTCGCTCAGCCACACCATTAAGTAGCCCTGCTGAAGATGGAAGTTGATTGGCAGCAGCTGGTGGCTTGACTGTAGGTGTGGCAGCTCCGGGCGACAGCACCTCCGGGTCGAAGGTAGCCCGTTGCTAGGCTACCCCCCAACACATCACAGCAGAGCCGGAGGGGAAGACAGAGCGACAGGAGAGACACATACACACGCACACAGATATACACACACACACCGGCAGGTCGACCGGTCAGGGCACCGTCAGATCCTGACACAACATCTACACGATGTCCCAGGGACAACATATACACTTTGTCCCTGGGACAACATTTACACAATGTCCCTGGGACAACATTTACACGATGTCCCAGGGACAACATATACACTTTGTCCCTGGGACAACATTTACACGATGTCCCTGGGACAACATTTACACTTTGTCCCTGGGACAACATTTACACAATGTCCCTGGGACAACATTTACACTTTGTCCCTGGGACAACATTTACACAATGTCCCTGGGACAACATTTACACGATGTCCCAGGGACAACATATACACTTTGTCCCTGGGACAACATTTACACGATGTCCCTGGGACAACATTTACACTTTGTCCCTGGGACAACATTTACACAATGTCCCTGGGACAACATTTACACTTTGTCCCAGGGACAACATTTACACTTTGTCCCTGGGACAACATTTACACAATGTCCCTGGGACAACATTTACACTTTGTCCCAGGGACAACATTTACACAATGACCCAGGACAAATTTGTAAATTTCTGGATTACTGTTAATCTCCATAGAATCAAGAACTCCTGTCCAGTTTCACAGCTATGGACCAGTTAATTATGTTTCCAGGTGATAGTTTGACTCATAGATTCAGCACACAACCATAAGTCTAGGCCTTTTAGTCCAGATTCTCTTCACTTATGTTTGTAAAATGATCAGGGAAGCTACTGCAATTTTGCCTGACCCAACCCCCGGGCCATGAAACACCCAAAAAGTTGGGGAACGCTGGTCTAGAGAACACTGGTTAGCTAATGCTGTCGTCAAGTAGCCTATCGCTAGCAAACAAACAGCAAGCCAAGTGAGGAACATATGTATAATGCTTACCGTTTATTAAAGAAAAGTATCCTAAATTGACTTCAAATTCGGTGGCGGCGGTTTCTCGCTTCTTCACTTGTATTTCGAAATACTCGAAGGCGGGTATTTCGAAGTCGCAAAGGAATGACGTCACAAGAAGGTGATTGGTCACTTGCAATGTTGAACCTGGAACAACATTAATTATGATGATGTGGGAACAACGCTGACACGAGGAAATCAGATCGTCCAATTGTTCGAGCCGTGTTTCCGAAGTAACAAAGAGGCGACGGATGGCCTGGATTGCAGCCATTCAAAGACCAAATATAACGTCCCAGAACACTCCAGCTCACAGGTTAGTCTGCTCCAAGCATTCCCACACAGGTCAGTCTGCTGTTGTAGTTAATACGTCATTTTTCTTAACATAATTGGTGATATAGGTTACAAGCAAGTCTGGCGCTGAACAGAAATTGTCGCTCCTTTGTTTATTGTGCATAAATAGTGAATTGTCCTGACACAATATTGCGTTTCGCTTCTGTTATTATGGTACATTGACAAAAACATATACTTTTATTCACAGGATAAAACAGTTGTTTTGTATCACTAATTGTCCAGTACGATTACAGCATACAATATTGTTGTCACTGCTACATTTCTGTGATGCTACCAGAAATTATTTCCACTGCTAATTAATTACCGTTGAGCTCAAAGGTCCTATTAATAAACGGTTAACGAATGTGTATTTATGGCGACGATTTGTGAGACCGGTAAACTTACCTTTGTTCGTACGATGGTCTTTCGTTCTTTTTTTTTTTTTTTTTTTTTTTTTTTTTGGCCTGTCCCGTTTGGCTCTTTTGCATCAGAATTGTTGTCTAAAGGCAAAGAAAGATGCCCAACGGATTTACTTTACCAAACTGACCATCCCAGCCTTGCCGTAATGGTCCATTTGATTCACCTTTTATTGTTTATTTTATTTTCACTTAATGAATATGGGACAGACTTGACTGGGGGAAAGAAGGGGAGAAAGAAAGAGGGAAAGAGAAACAGCTGAGAAGAGGGACGGGGGAGAAGGGCAAAAGACAAAAACCAACAGAATGAGCAGAGAAAAAAAATGCACATATCAATCACCTGGGTCACCTGCTGAGAAAGAAAAAAGAAAGCAAGCAGAAGAGAACAAGAGTAATAGAATAAACAACATCACAATGATATATGGGAATATGACAGTAAATACTAAATGTTAAACATTATTGTGCAGCACATAAGATCAACAGAACACAGTGTGCTTTGAGGTAGGAGCCAAAAAGGGTGTAGTTTGTGGGTGTGATCACCCGTGTGTACACCTGTGAGCATGGACGCGCTTGTTTTTTGTTTTTTTAAAAGGTTCCTTCATGTAATAATCTGCTAGAGGGTGTGGGGGGGCCACAGCCCCATCCTCCAGGGCGTTAAGCAGGTGTGGAGGAGATCAAAACTCCAGACATCCAGAGGCCCCCAGAACACAAGAGACCAAGGAAGACCAACAGAGGGGCAGCTGCGCCACTGTCCCGGAAAGAGCTGAGGAGAGTCCCAGATGAGGGCTCACTCAGCAGCCGCGGAGCAGAAGCCAGGGGGAGTTGCAGTGACGCGCCCGTGAGCTCCGCCGGCAGCCAGCTGCGCCTGAGTGACCGAGCCCCAGGCCGAGAGGCCGGGGGCACCCCACCTCCGAAGTGGCCCGAGCGAGCCCCAGGCTCCAGGCCCCGATAAGCGGCCGCCAAGGAGTGAGCCGGTGTGTACCTGGACGCCCATCCCCAGACACAAAGAACCACCAACGCACCGACACCTGAGGGAGTCCGCCACTGGCAGGGGAAGTGGTGGTAGGGGGAGATAGGCCTCCAAACCTTGGAGGGCCTGAGATGTCCCCAGAGAGGTGGCGCCTGACACCCAACCTGACATATAGACACAGACATACAGGCACACACAGACACAAACATCCATTCCCACCCTCATGCTCTCATATGCACTTACTCCACACTCAACCAACGTGGAGACAGACATAAAGAGACGTTGTACACACGATCACACTCCCCAAGCGTACTCTACAAACCGGGTCTAGGTACCCTTGCCCCTGGAGGGGGGAACTGCACCCAGACCCAGGTGGTGTTTCCCTTTTCCCTGCGGTGGGGGGAGGCAGACCGCCCCAACTCCGCAGCAGCAGGAAGGCTCCACACTCCAGACCGCAGTCGGACGGCCAACTCCTCCTCCTAGCCCCCCCGCTCCAGCAGGCCGCAGAGAATGGGGGTGAGAGAAGACTCCAAACCTCCCTCCACCCGCTCATTGTAGTGTTGATGCATGTGTGTTCTAAGGTGCATTTAAAACCCAGGAGGGCATGGAGCTACCTGCCAGAGAGCAGCAGGTAAGCGCATGGTCCCTCCTGCTAGCCCTCAATGTCTACGTGTATTTAAAATTGAGAGGTGGGCAACGACGCCAGGGGTGGGGTGTACACCCTGATGGTACTTTGGACTCCGTGTATCGTGCCCACCCCCAAGATCCTATATGTATGTGTAATGAGAGTGTGAGTAATGTGAATGTCTAAGTTGTGGGATAAAATTGAGGCAGAGGCAGCCAGAAGGGGACAGAGGGGGGGGTAGCCTCCTCTGCACCCTACTCCAAGGCCCTGCATGTGTGGGTGGTTGTGGTGGAGCGGGAAGAGGGAGGCAGCTGGAGATGGGGAGGGAAGGAAGGGAGGGGCAAGTGACCCCTCCCTGGGGCCAGCTCCCCCGCTGACCCCAGTAGGCACCCCCATACTCCGCGACCCGCCAGGGAAAGGGGGCCCAGGCCCATCCAGACCGGGCCCAGTGCAGCAGCGCCGCCCGGCCCCACAGAGCCCGGGACAGTCCACCCAACCCCACCACAGAGAAAACTGCACCCACCCCACCATCCACTCATCTTCCAGACTACATAAGACAATAAACACCCAGGCTGAGATCTTCCTCCACCTCTCCTGTATCTCCCCCTCCTGCAGAGGCAGCTCCTGAGGAGAGGAAAGCTCCTGCAAGATGTGACAATCTCCCCCACCAGTTGAAGAGCCCCCCAGGTGGCTCGACGCACCGGCGGCACCCTGCTCCAGGGCTGGGCCCCCATGCACCCACCCGCCCACAACCCCGGCAACACACCAACCAGGACCCAAGCCCCCGAGGCCCAGCCCGGGCCCCAGCCCAGAGACGGAGCGCCCCCAGAACCTCACGCCCATCCCGGACCCACCCAGGGGCAGCCAGGCTACCAGGTCAGTAACCCACGTCCGTCAGCACAGACCCTCCCCTAGCCCCGCTGCACGCAGCCGCGAGGAAACAGTCACCGGAGAGCCAACAGAGCCCCTAACCGGACATGACCGCTACCCCGGGTTGAGCCCCCCAAGGAAGATGCCTCCGGGGAACCCCCCGACGCCCTAAGCCTGTCCCTAACCCCACACCAATCACAACAGTGAAGGCGGGACCAAACTATGACCCCCCACCCCCACTAGGTGATGGAGCTGATCAAAGGAGCCCAGAGCAATTGATCTGATGTGGTGGCAGAGGCTGTGTCAAGACTAATGTAATCTAATAGATAATTTCTATATTGGTTAGAATTAAGATTATTTTTATTTTTCCAGTTCATGAGGACTGTTTTCTTGGCTATGCATAGGGCAGTGAAAACCATATGGGCTATATTCTTTTCTGAAGTGACATTATCTAAGCTGCCCAACAAACACACTAAGGGGGAAGTTGGAATGTTACATTTCAGACACTTCGATAAGTCTTCACATATCTCGCGCCAAAACTTCTGAACTGGTGGACAGAACCAAAGAGCGTGGATATAATTGTCCGGTGAATTGGTTTGGCAGTGTGAGCAGTTGTTGGTAGACGTAAAGCCCATCTTGAACATCCGATGACCTGTATAGTGCACTCTATGTAGTATTTTGTATTGAATTAATTGAAGACTGGGATTTCTAATTAGATGAAAGGTTTTTAAGCAAATCTGAGACCAGAAGTTTAGGTCTAAGTTAACTGATAAATCCGCTTCCCATTTTGCAATAGGAAGTGATATTGATTCATCTGTTTTAGAAAGCATTCTGTATATTTTGGATAGTAATTTGGGGGGTTTAAGAGTAAGAAATTGAACCACACTTGGTGGTGTTTGTAGTTCAACTTGACCGTTCTACACGGTGCATTTCAAGGTCCTATACCCATCCGTCAGTAAACTGTACCTGGGCTTGTTGCAGTGACCTGAAGTTACTAAACTTCATGAGTGTATGCACTCACTCCAAGAACCGTGTAATTATAAATATGAGTGTGGTGAAAGTTGGGCAGCACGCTAACGTCTTTTGTCCCTCTGTGTGCTCGTGAGGGTCTGACCCTTTCACTCCTTTGATTTTTTCCTCGTATCTTTTCTTTGACTTTTCATCAAGTCTGTCTTTGTACGGACCGGCATTGTTCTCCTTCGTTTTGTACATACCTTTTTGGGGGGCAAAGAAAAAGCAAGAATTTATTGGAACCGAAGAATGAACGTTTTGCGGTGCTGCAAATGCTTGCATTTGATGCGGTACTTGGATTGTTTTGCCACGAGTTCCTGGCATGCAATGCGCGAAAGTCACGTGGTCTGTCAATCTCTATACAAATGCAGGCCATTTACCATTTAAGACTCATTTATTGAGATTGTCTTTTACTTAGATCTGTGCTGTGTTGAGACAGCGCCGGTCTCTGCGATTGTTTTGGTCCTGGTAGAGATCACGCTGAGATGTTTCCATGTTTTACACAATCCTTTTATTACCGTTATTCTTACAGATGCATGTGGAGATCAGCACACTGCAGTCCTATGCTGAAGGCTGACCTAAAGAACACAACAGTTACAGTCTCTCTCCCTAGTAACTGGATCCTTGTGTTTAGTTAAGCTCCGCCTTTGTGCCCAAGGAACGTTTATTTCTCTGTTTTAGTTCGAGTTACTCGTTTTCGGTCGGGTGTAGATATCTCCTGACTAAATAAAGATTCTTGAACTGATTACGGTGTCTCGCTGTGTTGCCTGGGTTCTGCACTTGAGCCCTTCATCATTTGTTTGCTAAACTGTCAGTTGTGGTCATCTTCCTGATGCACTGCATCCGTCTCCGCCCAACTTCTATCCACTTAGCGTGCAGTCTCAGGGTGCTGGACCTCGGGTGAAAGGAGTTTCCTGGTTATGATGTCAGTGGCTTCTATCTTCTCCTTTGGTCAGCTGATTATCCCAGCAGGGTGCCTGATCACCAGATCTTGTTCTTCCTGTTCAGCTGACTCCTCAGGACTTGCCTGACCCTCTGCAGGTACTTGGTGGTTGCAGCTTTCCTAGCGACCTCTTCATGGTTCCCCTTTGCCTGTGGGATTCCCAGGTTCTTGTGGCTGCCCTCTATGTCTGCAATGTTGCCCTCTGGTACTTTAATCCCCTCTGTCACGGTACTGGATCTGTGACCCAGTACGTGTAATTCTGATTAAAGTTTTATTTTCTCCCCAACCAATCACAGCAGATGGCCCCGCCCCTCCCTGAGCCTGGTTCTGCTGCAGGTTTCTTCCTGTTAAAAGGGAGTTTTTCCTTCCCACTGTCGCCAAAGTGCTGCTCATAGGGGGTCATATGATTGTTGGGTTTTCTCTGTATGGATTACTGTCGGGTCCACACACAGAGTATCATGACAGCTTTAAATCAGAAGTACTTGACTCCCTGGCATAATTCTCAAACAGGTACCTTAAAGCTGGGGAAACTGACCCTCGCCAGCCTACAGTGAAACACAGTGATGTGGAAATCTTCACCTTCTGCTGTGGAAATCCAAATCACATCACAAGCCCCTGTCAGTCGAGCTGGCGCTGATCACAAGAGCCAACTTTCATCATAAGTGTCTTTATGTCCGTCCAAATTGGGATTTCCTGTTGGTGACCTGGCTGAACACTGGTGAGCATCTCCATTGTCCAGCACACCGTTTCTTTGTTGGTACATCAAAGCCATAGCTGGACTGGCCATTGGCCCACCGGGCCAATGGCCAGTCCAGGTGGGCCGATGGTGATTTTCTGTTTTTATGGGCCGATGGGTTTTGTCTTTTTTTTTTTTTTTTTCGTTTTTTCCCGTAATGGTATAAACACTGAAAGGTGGTGGATTGGCCAGATGCTGGGAGATGTGTAAAAATAACTCAGTTGTTTGGCTATTGCGGAGCTTCCACAGATTCAGTAACATTAGCAAGTGGTGGAAGCAGCAGGTGCAACACGCTGGCAGGTGGATGACGGAAAGGCAGGAGGAGCAGAGACCCGAGGCGGTGAACCGAACTTCAGGTAAGAAGTTATGACCTGCAGTCTCTCTGGGTCAGATATAAACCAAGTTTTGTTTATTTTAGTTATGCTGACTTTTTACAGTCAGTTAAAATAACTCGTACTGCGTACTAGCTAGCATGATGGAGTTTCTATACTGCTGGGCGGGTGCTATGATGTTACTGATGTTGAACTTGTTTTATCTTATTTTATTCATAAGGTTAGTTAGTAGAGTTGCCAACCGTCCCGTAAAAAACGGAATCGTCTCGTATTCAGAGAAAATATTACGCGTTTGGTGTGAAAAGAAACACAGTTTGTCCCGGACTTCAGCTACAATGAAAAAGACACAAAGCTGGATTTATTCTGTGTTTATGCTGCACAGCTGCCTCTTCTTCTCTCATTCTCCCCCTCCCTCTCCCATTTCTACTTCAATCATGAAACTGATCAGAGATCAGCTGATCGGCTTTTCTCTCTTGTTTGTTTATCGCTCACTTTGCGCCAGAAAGAGGAAACCAGCGGATGTCGCGCTAAACAACAGCAGCACGTTTAAGCTTGATCAGCTGTTGTTAGAATTTATTTAATATTAATTTCTAGTATCAGCTGATGTTTGCTGGAGCCACAGCTGTAAAGCTGCTGGTCATGATGTCGGTTTGGATATGTGGTGAGAGGGAAACATGAAGATGAAACCAGGAGACGTCCTTACTGAATCATCAGAGCTGTGATGGAGAAACAGGTTTACCTTTTAGGTGACATGGATGAGTTGAAGTTATGAACTGTTTCTGAGAGACAAATAACACCAGGATCCTTTTCTAAGTAGCTGACAGCTGGTAACTGTGCAGGGGCGGGTCTAGCAAAGTTTAACCAGGGGGGCAGGTAGGGCATTAACAGGGAGAGGGGGGCACAAAGAAATACTTTTCTTTCTTATTTTCCATTTAAAATTTCTCGCTTTTAATAAATAATAATCAGAATCTTACAACAAACGTTTTCATCTGATGTAAAATGTATAGAAATCATACATTGTACATGGTAATTTTTTTGAGGGTCCCATCATAATTTCTTCAGAAGTAGCTAAGTACTGTATATGATGCCAGTATTTTCTCACATTTTCTAGATACTGTACCAGTGCTGTGTGTAAAATGCCATCAAAAAGTGTTAGATGTTAGAAAGAATATTTTGCCCTGCCATGCTGTTTATTGATGTGGAAAATGAATGGTTTATGAAAATATATCTAAATCTGTCATCAGTAATCAGTAATGATCATGTCTCACCTCTAGTCTTCTCTGTCTTAATTTCAGGTTTTCACCATGTGTTGTAGATAGTTCAGGTTAACTCGACCAACAGTCTACTTTCAGGTACTGTTTAGAATACCAGAATAGGCAGGATGGTGTAGGTCTAAGTTTATTAGACTGATACATATACCAACAAGACAGCGTACATCACTGTGACCAGGCACGTGCAGGGGGGGCTTGAGCACCCGCCCCTTTCCTGATGGGTGCCCAAAGTGCCCGTTTGTTGAGGCAACTTTTTAAAAAAGCGGAGTCCTGTCTGTGCCCCTCAACAATAATATTTAACTATTAATCACAGTTTTGCTAAATAAAAGGATCTGGCTTGCATCAGTCACATGATCACATTTAACCAATGATCGCCCTTGACGGCAGAACGCGCTGGTTACGAGCCGGGAACGAGCTCACAAAGAGCACGCGCATATTTTGCGGTCCGGAGCTGCAGAGAAACACGAGTTAACTCAGAGACACAGACTGATGCGACACAACCAGTAAGTAGGTGTACAGCGCACACTGTAGTGTGTAGCACACAGGAGTATCAGCTTATTGCAAAGCTTCTTCAAGCTGCTGCCGTCGGGGAGGAGACTGCGGAGTCTCCAGGCCAGGACCAGCAGGCTGAAGGACAGCTTCATCCATCAGGCTGTCAGGAAGCTTAACTCCCTCCCGATTCTGCCCCCTCTCCCCTCTCTCCTCCACGGTCTCACTGAACTCTGTCACACACACACACACACACACACACACACACACACACACACACACACACACACACACACACACACACACACACACTCTCTGACTCACTCACTGGCCTGCACCAGTTACCAGTCACTTTGTGGAGCATTGGACTGCCATTACCTCATAAGACTTTGTGTTACACTATCTCTTACCGTACATTACTAAATCTCCATTTGCACTATTTGCCTATTTGCACTACTCTGCCTGGTTTACACTCAATGTCACTTACCCATTATATTGTATATTGTATAGCTTTCTTGTTATATGTAAAATTGTATTTATTTAAATTTTTACTTTTTAATTATTTTACTTGCATTTTTAATCACTTTTATATTTAAATATATTTAAATGTTCATTTGCTATTTATCTAGGGATTGAGAGTAACGCAATTTCTATTCTCTGTATGTCCTGTACATGTGGCAGAATCGACAAATAAAGTTGACTTTGACTTTGACTTTATTACGTACACGTTGGTAAGCTGTCTTGTTGCAACTGACGAACTGAAACAAACGAGCGTGCTGTGCGTGCAACAGCGCGACAAACATTACCTGTCCTTTTATTAACTGCACAAGTAGTGCTGGTCACAGCTGCTGGCTACCTGTGTAAGGCTGTCATGGGTCTGTAGCTCTGTCACCGTTTTAGGGAACATATTTAGTTTGAAAGTAAGTTTCCGGGCTTTTCCTGCCTTTCTGGAGGGATTATATTTCACTAAAAAACGATCTAATATGCATGTCCACATAATTATGCATTATTATAATTATAATATATTAAAAACACACGCTGTATTTTAAAGAACATACATTAAGAAGCAGATTATATTAGATTTATATTTTAAATAAGACAAAATGTGGATTTTACAGCAGTAATATTATTGTATCTCTACAGTTTAAAGATGTAATAAGCTTTGCCCTGCACAGAGAGGATAGTGAAACACATGGAATCATCATAATGACATTATTTCATATTTATTACTTCCCCCTCCTCATTGCTTTATTATTGTAGCTCTAGTAATGAATAATAATGTAAGGATGCCCATAGTATATACAGTATTCTGAAGAAGGTCTAAAATGTCACTGTGTGTGCGTGCATGTGTGTGTTTTATTTAGATGGATTTACTCATGATATAACATTGTGCAGACATGGCTGGTAAGGACATGAGGAGGAAACAGTAGGCGCTGTGTGAGGCTACTAAAGGCAGTGCTATAACATTTTTCTGTCATCATTTTATTTTAGATTAAGTGCAAGAGTTGTTAGGTGTGGATAATTAGATTATAGTTTATTGCAATAGCAAGTTGTGCCTTGTTCTCAGATAGACAGCAAGTGGAGAGTGATATATGAAAAGATGGAAAGAAGGAAGAAGAGAAGCAAAGAGTGATTCACAGGCAGAGCCTAAATTATTTCTCACAGTTTTTGTTGCCTTATGGTTCCAAGCGCTGTCACCAATCTTTGCATTTTGTTATTATCTCATGACACTTGTTTAATCAGCTCCCATCTCTCCTGTGGACTTTTTAATGTCTACAGTCTCAGATCAGCACAGCCCTCCAGCACTATCAGCAGCAGGAGCAGCAGAAGCCCCTCAACAGCAACATTGTACCCATCAGGCTCCGTTTGCTTCGCCTCACAGCAGTGATATATTATGATGCGATCCCATATTAGATTCTTGATGAATGTGTGTTGTTGTTATTCAGCCTGGTTCGATGTGCCCCTTTTTAACTTTGAGCACCCGCCCCTTTAAACCTCTCTGCACGGCCCTGCCTGTGACAACAGCGTTTGTTTTCATTCAAAGGCTTCATGGTTTTTCCTATAATACCTGGTGGGCCGGTCTCTAGTCAAAATGCCCGGGACGATTTTTTGCCCCAGTCCAGCCCTGATCAAAGCTGATACCTGTTTGAGCGGCTGGCACAGGAGCAATATTTAAGGAAGACTATAATCTCACAGACTGGGCCGTACATTCGACCTGCGGTTGTCATCCGGTGTTCAAGTTTATAATCTGACCATAACTTGTCCCCCCAGCACACACACACATTATCTCAGTACTGAAGACCTTACCATCATGTTCAATACTTGCTCCTCAGTTATGGACGCCATTGCGCCGTAT
Source organism: Mchenga conophoros (assembly GCF_057382185.1). Classification (NCBI taxonomy): domain Eukaryota; kingdom Metazoa; phylum Chordata; class Actinopteri; order Cichliformes; family Cichlidae; genus Mchenga; species Mchenga conophoros. The sequence continues at coordinate 43,302,841 of NC_140531.1, forward strand.
AAACTAAAGAAGCCCAGACCTGAACAGTCACCCTGCATCAAACACATCACTAAGGTCTTAGACGGGAATGCAGTAAATCAAAAAGGAGGTAGAAGCGGGACAAGCTTCAAGTCTCTTTTGAAATCCTGAAAAATAAACTTGTAAATATCAGGAATATGTGAAGTTCAAAGATTTTCAAACAAACAAACAAAAAAAACAACAACACTGTAATGTTTCTAGCATTTTTAGCTATTTCCTTAAGTGTCCCTTGGAGATAAATAAAGGCTTTCTGATTCTGATTTCTAGAAAATCAGCAGTGCTCAGTGTTACTCATACAGACACCTTCTAGTGTCAGTTTGACCCTGGAGATACTGGGGTGCATAAAGAGAAGGACGCCAGGACTCTCTGCGTCGTACAGGATGCTTCTGCTGTCAAATGTGAAGATCTCCTAGAATTTACTGTTATTTAGATTTAATCCTTAACTAATGATTGTTCGAATAGATAAAGATTTGATTTTATCCATTTCATGTTTATGGTGACAAATGTGTCTGAGGCAGGGGCGATTTTAGCCCATTTTCAAAATGAATCACAGCACCCCCAAAGATTTCTTCCTTTTTTGACAATATTTGCTGTTTGTGTGACACACTACTAAAAATATAAAAACATACAGTACGTACTTGAGATGGAACATTTTAACAACAAAAGTATAGATAAACCCCCCCCTCCCAAAGTGGTTTGTTCCAGCTCTCCCCTGCTCTGGCTCTTGTGCTGCCAGAGCGATGGTGGCTGAGACGCAGCGGAGCGGAGGTGGAAGCGCCTGCCTTAAAACAGGACATATTAGCTGCATTTAACCTTCAGTTACTCTTTATATAGTTGGTAGGAGTCAGAACATGTTTCTGTTTACCTGAAAAACATTACACCAGGTAACCTGCAGTGTTGGAAACGTGTTTCCTGACGATGTTTGCTGCCCTACAATCCGTCCTGCTCTGTTGTAAAATCATCCACATTTCACCGTCATGTTGCTCCCATTGAAATGTATACAGCCTGTTTAAAATCTAGCCTGCTGTTGTTACCACTGTCCTGTTAGAAATACTAACTAGCTAACTGACTGAATGCCCATTAACCTTAGAACACCTGGTGTGTGTGTGTGTGTGTGTGTGTGTGTGTGTGTGTGTGTGTGTGTGTGTACAGAGACAGCCAGGTTCATAATGGATATGAGGAATTTTTTTCAAAAAAAGGAGCCACATCAGGTAAAAGTGTAAAATCAAGAATAATGTTGGATCAGTGTTTCAATGTTTATGTCCTTTATCAGATGTACACGTGGTTTGGTTTTTTGCCTTTTGGCTGAAAGTACACTGAGAGAGGACTTTTTTTATTAGTGATCTTAATAGAATTTTTTCATATTAATGTAATTTTTTATCTAATTGAATCTATTTGTGTATGATTGTCAGTCCAAAGAGGGAACGTGAGGAGAAAGTACGAGGTCAGGAAGAACCAGGTAAGCAAACAGACAGCAGTGACAGGCAGAAACTGTTAAACTGACAAAGAGAAAAAACCTGATTTTACTCACAGTCTGGAAGTTGCGTCCTCCCTGTATTAAAGCTGCTGTACAGAGTCTGCTAAACAAACTTGGCTGAAACATTTTGACCCTCTTTAACAACATCCCAACATAACATTATCATTGATCGGGAGATTAAAATTAATGATATATTTGTATGTGGTTCAGCCACAGCTCTGCTAAAACCTCAGCCAGTAACAGGTCAGCCAACCTTTGGACCGTCCAGTTGTCTGTATGACTGCCGCAGTACGTGCATCACATGTGCTCACTATCAGAAAGAGCCAAACAGCCCTGGTGGAGTGAGGAGCTGTAAAGAGAAGCAGATGCTCTGTTTCTACAAATGTTTTAAGCTTGTTTCAAAGATTCTGTACAGCAGCTTTAAATGTTTTCCAAAAGCACACACACACTTATCAGTGTTTCTCACACTTTTTACAGTGTGGACCACCTGAGAAAAGGTCAAGCTCTCCCAAGCACCAAAGCATGAAAGTCATAAATCTTACAACACAAAATTATTATTATTAAATTAGTATCTGCAGTAAAGATTTTTTCATACATTTTATTCATTCTACCACAGGCAAAGTTGCCTCCATTTTTATAGTTTTTATTAATATTTTGTAATAATTTATTCTGTTTTGGGAGTGTTTTTTATGTGTCTGTATTATATTATACACACACTTTAAAAGTGAATCTCTGTCCAAAAAATGCTCTCAGTTTACTTCTTACTCACTGTGAGCATCATTCATTATTCTCCCAGTAATTAAGGTCAGGATATGTATTTATTTTATTCCAATCCATTCTTCTTTTGCAGCATTTAAATAACCTTGATCAGATTTGATGGTTTTGTTACAGACTTTTCAAAAAGGTGTTTTGCTTTTCTTTCACACATGTGGGATTAAATTGTGTTAAAATGCACAAAACAGTGATGTCATGTTTTGTGACGAGGACCCAGGCACAGAGAGACTTGATGAATTTAAGAATCTTATGATTTAACAAAGAAATTTGCAGACTTGCACTGAGAGGGTAAAATTATGATGACTGATAACGGAGATGAAGACAACAGACGATGAGGACAAGGAGGAACAGGGGCTTAAATGCACCAAGGAGACAGTCAGAGGGAACTCGGGACAACATTTAAGGATGCAGGGACTGACAGAGACGGGTTTATCTTGCCTGGCTGGGCAGCTCTCTGGGTGCTCAGCACCCCCAAAGCTCTGATCCTAGAGTCGCCCCTGGTCTGAGGTCTGCTGTGAGTCGGTGTTTCTCTTTCCTTCACACATCTGCTTGCACTGTCTCATAAATGTAATATTTGCTGTGCTGAGGTTTTGTTTCTCGTCTTTATCTGTGAGTGAAACCAGAGAAAAGTCTGAAAAATAAAAGCAGCGAGCGCTCTTATTTTGAAGGGCGGGTGTTGTCGCCCTCTGTCGGCGCCGAGTGGAAGCGCCGCCCCTCCTCCTCCTCCTCCCGTTTCTATTCCCGGACAGACCGCCTCCATTTTAGCACCGACAGCCGGCGGAGCAGCAGCGGCTGTCAGCGGACCGTGAGGCCAGCGGAGAGGCGCGCTGCTGCGGTGGGACTGTGGCTGTGACCCGGCGAGAGGAGCCGCTCCTTCGGCTGCTTTGAGCTGTTTGCGGGATGAAGGCTCGGCGGAGGGCCGGAGCGGCGGATCTGTGAGGATTTAACGGCTGTGCTGCTTCCTGCGGAGAAATCTACCCTGAGAGGAGCGGAGAGGAGGAGCAGGAGGAGGAGGCCGAGCTGCAGGTACCGGCTTTGTTCTAATCGGGATAATTGATCATGAGGCGGCTTTGTTTGATGTGCTGGGCGGCTCGCGCAGGCCGCTGCTGCCCGGACAGCATCCATCCGGCTCGGTGTCTGGGGGTGGGGTGGGTGGTGCTGGTGGAGGAGGAGGAGGTGGAGGTGGTTATATAACGTGTGCGCAGAGGACGCCAGGCGTCGGTCCCGGTGGGGCCCTGGCAGAGCTCAGAGCCTGGTTTCGGGCTTTGTGTCCGGGAGCTGCGGGGCTCTGAGGCCGGACTGCAGGTGCACCTGGCCCGCCGCTCCATCCGGGCCGCAAACCGGAGACAAACGAGGTCAGAGAGCCGCAGTCCGCCGGAGGAGCTGCTGCCAACGGCCCGATATCCACCAATCAATAAATGTGGTAATCGATCAGCCTCCGGACGATCGGGCAGGCCCGGCTCTTTGTGCTGATCGGGAGGAGGATGATGGGCCGCTCGATGAGGAAGCTGCGGGGGCATCTCTTCCAGAATTTTCTCCCATTTTATGAAAGCAGAGAGGAGCTTGAACACAGCCTGCAGAGGTTTGATGAAGTGCTGAGAGCACCTCCTCCTGCTCCTCCTGCTCCTCACAGTCAAACACAAATAATAAAACCCCCAGTTTGGTCTGAACCTTCAGACCTGAGTGTTACTGCAGTGTTGATGTGGTAATACTTCAGCCTTCAGTGTTGGCCGTGCAGATGTTCCAGGTGTTCTTCAGACTGACCGGAAGAATAAACCCCTCTCCTTGTTTCTTCCCGAGGAGAGTGATGGGGAGTTGGTGAGGTTTCAGGAAACATGCGCGTTTGAGCAGCTCAGGAACAAGTGGCGGTGAAACCAAAGTTCCAGAAACACGTGTGTTTGTGGTTCATCAGACTGGAGCAGCCGGGTCTTGGCGAGCTGACTACGTGGACCCCTCCACAGTCCTCCTGCTGAGGCACGGAGGTCAGGGGAGGAACATAAACTAGACTAACGACGAGTCTGAAACTCAGAAACACTCAGATACGACGTTCAATCTGAGAAAGGTTAACTTAAAAGATCAAAAAGGCATTTTAATCACATCCTGCAGTAACGATGCTGTGTTACCAACATCACACGTTAGACTGATGAATGATGCGCGCTAAAATAACTAAACAATAAATCATCCAGTTATTTCCTCCTGCTGGTCTGAAGTCAGCAGTGAGCCCGGACCTCCCTGTCGCCTCCTCCAGCCCAGTCAGGACCCCTCACCCAGGAGGCGGCAGCCTTAGCCGTCTCCTTCCGATGTGGAGGAGCAGCGGCTCTGCTCCGAGCACCTCCATAAGGACTCCTCGGCCTATCGCTAAGGAGGAGCTCGTCCTTTGTTCAAAGAAAGCTCATTTCCACCACTTGTACCTGCGATCTCGTTCTAATCAGGACTAGATTACAGATTTATGGCGCTTCTCAACAATGATGCGCCACCTGGTGGCAGATGGCTGCGTAGCATCTACGACAATAATTTACCGTCTTTGGGGATCGATTAAAATGTTACCGATGAGATTAAACGACCAGTGAGTCTGGGACCAAGCAGTGACAGCGACAAGTAGGCGCGTCCCTAATGGAGACGATGCTGCAGCGTTCAGACTCCACAAACTTTGGAGGAGCAGGAGGAGGCCAGAGGAGGAGCAGGAGGAGGAGGTGTTTGTTGCTCAGTTGCAGCTGTGAGGCATTCAGGCGTCCTCAGAAACTGTGTTTAATGTTTTGGCGTACGTGTGCAGAAAGTGAAGGTCACACTTCACAGGCTGTTAGCAGGTTACCGTGGAAACATCACCTGTCTGCTCTGCTGCATGTTTTTTTTTTTTCACCTGCTCTTATTGTGAAGGGTCAGGCAGAACAGGGGAGGAGCACACAGGTGTCACGGGCTGCTGTGCGCTCAGCTTGCAGCTGATTGGTTCCCAGGTCAGGCGCTCTGCTGGTGGCCGTTGATGTTGTCGACAGGTCCGATGGGCCTCGCCGTGATGTCACGCAGGGGTCCGAGGGCTCTGCGGCAGCCTGATACCTCCAGGTTCACCGTGCTCACTTTTATCATTTGCCCAGAAAAACATCTGCTTCCAGACGCCGTCACATGATCAGTGGGGCCGCTTGTTTTGCTGCGTGGACGACCTCCCGACAGACGACACCAGTGCAGGATCTCTGAGAGCGCAACACTTCCTGTCAGCCTCTGAACCATAGGAGCTTAATCTGAACCACGCACGTGCTCAGCTGTTATCTGAGGGCCGCAGACGCCGGCGAGTTCTGATCTCGCCCTGATAGACGAGTCACAGGCCGTGAGGTGGGGGTCACAGGGCGTTCTTCTGAAGTCTCAGCTGCAGGAAGCTCTCAGTGACCTGCAGTTCCTCTGACGTCCAGCAGAGGCAGCAGTGAGTTCGTCCTCATAGACTCCATGTTAAAATAAACACGTTTACATCCTGATACTCAAGCTGTTTAAATGATGTTAAAGCTTGCTCTGTCAGGGGCGGGGCCTCTGCCTGACAGGTGGATGGTGACACAGGTGGCTGTAGCTGCCGGAGTATGTTAATGACATCATCTGACCAATAATATGGCTTCCATTTAATTCTGATTTTAATTGGATGGGGTGGGCGGGGATCATGGCTGCCACAAGTCTACAAGCTAGCGGGTGACATCACAATGTTGTGCAGTCTGTGGGATACTCACGGCCGTCTGTGGGCCTCGCCAGGACGTGGCGGCTGTTTTACGGCCCGGCGGGATGGTCGGGTGGATGTTGTTGAGTTGGAGAGAAGCAGGATTATGCCTAAGCACACTGGAATGAGAGGGAATAATTCATGAATGGTAAGCATCACGTCAGGGAAAACGTGTCACTTCCTGCCTGTGGACAGTTTGAAGAAAGGACGTGGTCAAAAATCAGCTGACTGATATTTCCTGTCCAGGCCTGACTTCCTGTTTAAAGACAGAGGCCGTGACCCACTCGGACCTGTTACTGTGATCCGGGTAAAACCAGAGCTGCCCGCCAGTCTGAGGCGCCTTTGGAGAACCAGACCGCCGTGTGCTTCGGTAACGTGTGGCTCCAACTCTGCGGCGCCTCACGGGAATGTCTGCTCGCTGACGTCATCACACACCTGTCTGCAGGTGAAAATCGTACCGTCGCTGTTAAAACTGCAGCGCCTCCTCAGAGGTCGGGTCCTCTTTAGATTAGAATAGAAGTATCCTATATTGTCAATGAGTGGGAGCACAGTGACGGGCAGGTGGAGCGGGCAGGTGGAGCGGGCAGGTGGAGCGGGCAGGTTCACACAGAAATAAAGAATAAACATGAGAGACTGTAGGGCGTTTCGATGTAACGATATAAAAACATCTATCGTTTGTTTCGTGGTGTCGCAAAATAAACTGTTTGCGGTAATATTTTTCATGTTCTGATGTCCCTGTTAGTTATTATTCATTTCTTAAAGTTCTCTCTTTCTCTTAGATTTAATATAAACACTACGGACGCACAAGCGCCTGGTTTTATGCGTCGTCGTTAGCAACAACGATGATAAGACCATCGCGTGTCCGCTTGTTTATTTTCCACATAAACCTTTCACAATAAAGCTCAAGATCCTGTTGAGACTTTTCAAAATAAACCGAATCACATGAAAGATGCAGAGTGTTTACGGATGAGAAGTAAAAAAGAGCCGCCAGGTGCTCTAAAATAAACCGTAGACTCAAACGTTAGAACAGGCTTTTCCCCGCAGCACGCCGTGTGATAAATACTCACAAAGAAACGGCGCCGTTACAACTTATGTCTAAAAATGTATCGTTTCATGCATCGTTAAAACACTCGACTCCAGGAATTTACAGAAAATGTTAAATTTTTGTGATTTATATCGTTATCACCTGAGCGTGTCACCTGAAGGTGAGATGTTTCTTTCCTTTCTCCATCGTGGAGACGTCTGCAGCTACATGTCTGCTCCTGTGGCTCTGTGAGGGGAAATGAGGGTGGACAGAATAACATGACCAGGAACGCTCTCTCAGAGTGTGTGTGAAGCTGATGCTGGAGGTCAGTGTGTGTCTGCACCTCCAAACCTGCCGCACATCCTTCATCATCGTCAGCCTGAGCTCACACGAGTGGACCATCACAGCTTCAATGACACAGAATTCCTTTGTGTTATTGAAGCTATGATGCAGCCCATAATATTCGTGCTCTCCTTGTTTTTGTAGCTCTGTAAAAAAAGCATCAGAGCACGCCTGGTGCACCTGAGGGTGAAATGTGAGCGCGAGGACGCCGTCAGACTGAAACTAAACAGGAGACAGAACGTGACAGCGCACCTGTGAGGATAGAAAACCAACGTGTGTGTGTGTGTGTGTGTGTGTGTGAGAGACCAGAGTCGACCCCCCCACACACACACACAGCTGGAGGAGGATGGTGGGGGGACAGACCCACAGGATTGGCTGTAATCAGGTCTGATGCAGGAGCTGTTTTACCCCGGCGGGTGGAGGCAGAGGTGGTGTTTTTGGGTGGATGTCTTCTGCACTGCAGCTCTGATGGAGGCTTCAGATGAGTCATGCTGCTGCTGCATCACCATGGCAACAGAGAGGAGGGAGGGAGGGAGGGGGGTCTCTGAGTGACGCTGCACCGGAGGAATTTTCCAGATCAGACCGTCACCGCACGCGCTCAGAGCAGCAGCAGAGCCAGCGCCTCCTGCAGGCTGCAGATGTCACTGCAGGTTCTGGATCTGATCCAAGCCGGAGCGGAGGGTCTCAGGGAAAACTCGGAAACTCGTCCTGGAAGCAGAGTGTGCACTAAAAACACATTCACAGCCAATCACAGCTGATCACGCTGCAGACACATCCGTGCGTGCTCAGCTCTTCGGACTGAAGCGGCGTGCGTTACTCAGGCTGGGAGCGCAGCAGTGTGGAGCGTTTTACTGCCTTTAACGTGTTGTTGTTCTACGCCCGTCTTTGGGGTTGTAAACGTCAGGCGCGGTGGACAGGAAGTTGGAAAGCTCTGGAAAAGATGCCGTGTGATTGGTTCAGTTTATTTCAGAACCTTCTGGATGAATTGTCATGAAAATGTTCTCAGAGGTGCACTTTTAGGGCGGGGACTCGATTTTAAGTCTTTCTCCTGGAAAGTCGACTCAGAGTTCCTCCTGTTTGTCTTTTCTGAGGACTTCCTGTTACATCCTGTTCGGGAGCATCAGGAGCCGCTGAGGGGGAAAGCTGCTCTGACTCATCAGGTGCTCTCATGTGTGCGTGAAGCACGTTCAGATTCCCGGTTCAGTGGCACTAACGCTCATTTAGACTCGTCTGCTTTTACTTCACTTTGACCTGAGCGTGTCTGAGGTCGCCCGGTCAGACCCGGCTTCCTCTGACCCAGGTCACCTGACAGGAAGAGCTTTTATTGTCGACACCCCGCCCCTGGGTCAGCCCTGGCCTGGGTCTGAGTGAGGGGTACCGGATGAAACGAGTTTCAGTCCTGTCCGAGGACCTCGACGCGTCTCTGCTGGAGCTCGCTGTTTGTAATGGGGCCTCTGATTGGATGTGACTCGTCCCGCCCCTCACAGCAGACCGTTTCCAGGTCAGCAGTGAAATCACGCTGGCCCGCCTTTGTTTCCCAGCTCTGTGATGTAACTGTGACATCATCAGCGACAGCGCCCTCATTGAGCCGTAAAATCTAGGCCAGGACTGCAGTCAAGGTAACCATAGCAACGGGATCAGTAGGCTAAGCTGTGACGCTGCTGGGGCATGCTGGGAAATGTAGTGAGCTCTGCCAGCTTCTCTCGTCAGTGTGCTGAAGGTAATGATGAGTAAATACGAGTGGGTGTGTGTGAGCGACACACACCTGCGGTCACCTGCAGCATCACTTCTTGATTTTTCTGGCTGAAATGTTTTTTGCTCCCAGTGTCTGACTCTACTCCAACAGCTGTAATGTGTGAAGGAGGACACCGAGCCGTGTCACTTCCTCCGTTTGAAGCTTTAATGAGTTTAAACGTGTGTGTGTGTGTGTGTGTGTGTGTGTGTGTGTGTGTGTGTGTTCAGCCCGTTGAACCACTGCTGCTGATCTCATCGGGACACGGTAACAGAGCAGATTTCCGATCTCGGGCCGTCGCTGGCTCAGTGACATAACTGTGATCAGCAGAGACTCGTGTGAACCTTTCACAGAAACGTTTGTGCACGTGTGGAAACGAGGCCCGACGGATAAAAGCTTAAAATCCCATTAGCTGGTCCAGGATCAGTGCAGGTGAAGTGACGGAGGAGGACTCCATCATGAGGTCGGCCTGCAGAGAGCTCCTGATACTTTAACCTTCTGTGGTCACGGTAACAACCAAACTACTGTAAATAATACAAATTATAACAGACAGCTCGTTATAAAGGTCCGAGTACATCACACACACGAAATATCAAACAGGCTGTAACCGCTGCACCGTGTGCTGTGCATCGAGTGGAGGCGTACAGGCAGGAAGGGCTTCCTGTGTCGTTCAGAGGTGCATTATGGGTAATGTCTGTGACTGGCCAGCACCTCACGGAGTGGGGGTGAGGTGTTGTCCACCATTGTACTTATCTTGGACAACATCCGCCTCTCTGACACCACCCTAAGGGTTTCCAGCTCCGCCCCCACAACATTACTGAGCTTGTGATCAGTCTGAGTCGTTGCATCACGTGACATCACGGGTACTCTGACTCATCCAACCACCACAGAGTGACCCGAAAACCTCTGAAGATGGAGGTCTGTGTGCAGAGGGTGCCGAGGAAGGGGAGAGGGCGGTCCCCTGGTGGTGGCGTGAGGCGGTCCTCTGAAAGCTGAATGAATAAAATCCCACCGAGTTTACCAGAGGTCAGATTTGTTTACCGTGTGTTAAAACAGCTGTTAGATCTGACGGTCCGTACTGAGCATGCTCGCATGCAGGTCAACCGTCTCATCTCAGGCGGTCATGTGGCTCCTCCTCCCTCATGAGAGCAAGCGTTTCACATCTCTTCTCTTTTCTCCCTCAGGTTCTCTGCGAGGATGTGGCAGTGAGCATGCTCAGAGCCCTGATCGTTACCATGGCGATTACCAGCAGCCACGCGTGCAGCGGTCAGGAGAACTGCTCGGCCGATGGCGACGGCGAGTACAAAGACTACTGTTACTCGGCCCGCATCCGCAGCACCGTGCTGCAGGGGCTGCCCTTCGGCGGCGTGCCCACCGTGCTCGCCCTCGACTTCATGTGCTTCCTGGTGAGTTGCCGCCGCAGACACGGAGGATAAACACGCCTCCCTTTTTGTCCTCGCATCACTGGCGTTAGGCGTGAACACACACGCTCACACGTGACAGAACACTGTCATCCAAAGTGTGTGAACATCACAGATCAGCTGGAGGGCTTCCTGACATGGTGGTGTCAGTGACCTTTGAACTCTAACTGAGAGCAGCATGCAGGATTTTTCCGTTAGAAGTCTGATGTTCAAGGTTCAAGGTCCTTTATTTGTCACATGCATAGTTATACAAGTATAACACACAGTGAAATGTAGCCTGACACGCTCCTCGACATGTGCAAAAAAACTGGGGGGGGGGTGTAGAGGAAAAACATTATTTATTTTTATATATATATATATACATACATACACACACTGGGTGAATGTGCAGTAGTAGCAGCAAGCAGGTGAATTCTGTACATTAATATGAATAGACATCTGACTGTTTTACAGGATAGACAATATAAACATATTTAAAATTAAAGGAATTGAAATGTACATTGTGCCTTGGTTTGGTGTCTGGAAGAGTCCTGTCTCAGTCAATTATAGATGATGTGAGAGGGCGGGTGTGTGTGTTTAGGGCACGGATGGCTTGGGGATAGAAGCTCCTCTTGAGTCTCTCTGTCCTTGCCCGGAAGATGCGGAACCTTCTACCAGATTGCAGAAGTTGGAACAGTTTGTTGCCAGGATGGGACGGGTCCTTCAGTATCTGCTCTAGTCCGGCATCTCCTGGTGTAGGTGTCCTGAAGCGGGGGGAGAGCAATCCTGCAGCAGCGTTCTGCTGTACGGATCACTCTCTGGAGAGCTTTTTGGTCCTTCACACAGCTGTTCCCAAACCACGATGTCATGTTCTGTGTGAGGATGCTCTCCACAGCGCCTGTATAGAAAATCCTGAGGATCTCTGGAGAGACCCTGAACTTCCTCAGTTGTCGTAGGTGATACAGGCGCTGCCTAGCCTTTTTGGTCTGGACCTGAATGTGGGCAGCCCATGTCAGGTCTGAGGAGATGTGGACACCAAGATACTTGAAGGACTGCACCCTCTCCACTGGAGCTCCATTGATGATGATGGGCTTGTAGTCTCTGTGCTGACCCCTTCTGAAGTCCACCACCAGCTCCTTGGTCTTGCTGACGTTCAGCTGGAGGTGGTTGTCCTGGCACCACGATGCCAGATTCTTCACTTCATCCATGTAGGCCGCCTCATCGTTGTTGGAGATGGCACCCAACACCACTGTGTCGTCAGCAAACTTCACAATGGTGTTGGAGCCGTGGGTGGCCACACAGTCTGAAGTGTAGAGGGAGTAGAGCAGTGGCGAGAGGACACATCCCTGAGGTGCTCCTGTGTTGATGGTGATGCTGTTGGAGAAGCACCTTCCCACCCTCACCACCTGAGTTCTGCCAGTGAGGAAGTCCAACACCCATGCACACAGACGGCTGTTAAGTCCCAGATCCCTCAGCTTTGTGAACAGTCTGCAGGGCACTATTGTGTTAAACGCTGAACTGTAATCAACAAACAGCATTCGCACATAGTTACCCTGTTTCTTGTCCACGTGGCTGAGAGTGGTGTGCAGGACGTGGGCGATGGCACCCTCTGTGGATCTGTTGGATCTGTAGGCGAACTGCAGCGGATCTGTGGTGTCTGGGATGGAGGAGGAGATGATGTTCTTCAGCGGCCTCTCAAACACCTTCATTACTACCGAGGTCAGTGCAACTGGCCGGTAATCGTTCAGGGATGAGGGTTTGCTGTTCTTGGGCACAGGGATGATGATGGATCTTTTGAAGCATGTGGGGACCACAGACTTCGCCAGGGACTCGTTGAAGATGTAAGTGAACACACCTGCTAGCTGGTCAGCACAGCAGCGCAGCAGACGGCCGGTGATGCCGTCTGGCCCCGCCGCTTTCCTTGTGTTCACTGATGTGAAATTTCTGCTTTTTTTTCCCCGGAAATTTCGTGGCTCAAGAGTTGGGAGTTCGTCTTGTAATCGGAAGGTTGCCGGTTCGAGCCCCGGCTCCGACAGTCTCGGTCGTTGTGTCCTTGGGAAAGACACTTCACCCGTTGCCTACTGGTGGTGGTCAGAGGGCCCGGTGGCGCCAGTGTCCAGCAGCCTCGCCTCTGTCAGTGCGCCCCAGGGCGGCTGTGGCTACAATCAGAATCAGAATACTTTATTGATCCCTGGGGGAAATTATTTTTTGTTACAGTGCTCCATTTTAAACCAACATTAAGACAAGACAGACAATACACTAACTAAGAATAGTACAATATATACATATATATACATACATACATAAGTCACTTATAAATAAATATTTGGAAAAGAAACATGTGTAGTTGTAGCAGCAAACAGTGTGTTAAGTGGATGCGTTGTACAGGGAGATGGCCACAGGCAGGAATGATGTCCTGTGTCGTTCAGTGGTGCTTTTCGGTAATCTCAGTCTCTCACTGAACGAGCTCCTGTGACTGACCAACATGTCATGGAGTGGGTGGGAGGTGTTATCCAACATTGTCTTTATCTTGGACAGCATCCGCCTCTCCGACACCACCTTGAGGGAGTCCAGCTCCATCCCCACAACATTGCTGGCCTTACGGATCAGTTTATTAAGTCTGTTGGCATCTGCGACCCTCAGCCTGCTCCCCCAGCATGCAACAGCATAGAGGATCGCACTGGCCACAACAGACTCATAGAAGATCCTCAGCATTTTCTGGCAGATGTTGAAGGACCTCAGTCGCCTCAAAAAATAGAGACGACTCTGGCCCTTCCTGTAAAGTGCTGTGGTGTTTTTAGCCCAGTCCGGTTTATTGTCAATGTGTACTCCAAGGTATTTATAGTCCTCCACAATGTCAACACTGACCCCCTGGATTGAAACAGGGGTCAAGTGTTTCCTGGTCTTCCTGAAGTCCACGATCAGTTCCTTGGTCTTTGCCACGTTGAGCTGCAGATGATTCTGCTCACACCACGTGACAAAGGAGTCGACCACAGCCCGGTACTCTGTCTCATCATCCCTGCTGATGCATCCGACCACCGCAGAGTCATCAGAAGACTCATGTGAAGAGAGAGGCTGGCACAGTGGTGTGGCTCTGGATTCCAGGCTGACTGCAGGTGAGGTTGTGGGGGTGGGAGCAGACACTGTGGTGTCGAATCTATTGAAAAACAGATTCAACTCGTCGGCTCTATTCTCACCTCCCTCAGCTCCCCTGCTGTTGTTTGGCCTGAATCCAGTGATGGTCTTCATGCCCCTCCACACCTCTCTCATGCTGTTCTGCTGGAGTTTCCACTCCAGCTTCCTCCTGTAATTGTCCTTAGCCTCTCTGATCTTGTCCTTTAGTAACACCTGGATCTTCCTCACCTCCTCTTTGTTGCCCCCTCTGAAAGCCCTCTTCTTGTTGTTGAGGAGGGCTTTGATGTCCTTAGTCACCCACGGCTTGTTATTTGGGTAACAATGAACAGTCTGAGCTGGAACAATGGAGTCGGTGCAGAAAGTTATGTAGTCTGTGATACACTCAGTAAGCCCATTGATGTCCTCGGCGTGAGGCTCACAGAGTGTTTCCCAGTCGGTCACCTCGAAACAGCCCTGTAGTTCTGCTAAGGCTTCCTCTGACCACCTCCTAACAGTCCTGGTGGTCACAGGTTCCCTCCTCACAATTGGCACATAGCGGGGGGTGAGGTGAATCAGGTTATGATCTGACCTACCAAGGGGGGGAGGGAGGAGGAGCTGTATGCATCCTTGACGTTAGCATACAGTAAGTCTAAAGTTTTCTCTCCCCTGGTGGGACAGTCCACATATTGTTTGAATGTTGGTAGTGTATTGTCCAGTGATACATGGTTGAAGTCACCCGAGATCACAATAAAGGCACTCGGGTGCTGAGTCTGTAGCCGAGCTATGGCAGAGTGGATAATGTAGCTGCCATCACCAGTGTGTGAATGTGTGGATGTGGTATAAAGTGTTTTGGGGTCCTTAGGGACTAAGTAAAGCGCTATACAAATACAGGCCATTTACCATTTTTCCTTCCTCTTCCTCCTCAGGTGCTCCTCTTCGTCTTTTCCATTTTACGGAAGGTTGCGTGGGATTATGGCCGCCTGGCGCTGGTCACCGACGCTGACAGGTAAATGAAGGTTAATCAGTCTGTAAACGTTCTTCATCACAGAGCTGGACCACAGCTTCACGGGCTTAATCCGTCACACGGGGTGCCGGAGACGTCCAGGAAGCTGAGTCTTTTTTTTGTGTGACGAATAAACATGTGCAGGCCTGAGGTGAGACAGGAAGAATTGGAAGCTGAGAGATGGATCGTTCTGATGTGTGAACCAAAGACAGTTTAGAATCTGTCTGTTTTTAGGTTTCCTACATTGAAATCAGTGAGCTGTTATATTAACCCGAGAATCAGTGAAGCTCTGCAGACAGGAGGCGCTCACACACAGTTTGGCTGCTTTAAAGCCACATTTGAATATGAATGTTGGGTCTGCGCTTCCACAGGACCCGCTGGTTTAGAAACGTATTCTCGTTAACGACAAAAACAAGACGAACATCTTTTACTTGCTGCAAGGGAGGCCCCGGCCAGTGTCTCAGGAAGCACTCTGAATCCAGACTGACCCCAAATCCGGCCTCCGCTTGCTGCCTTTTATTGGGAAAACAGTTTACACAATACACATCACAGCAAAAGCACCTCCCACCGTAAACCCCCAGATGGTTCTAAGACAAGGCACTGTGTGTGTGTGTGTGTGTGTGTGTGTGTGTGTGTGTGTGTGTGTGTGTGTGTGTGTAAACATCTGTATGCATGTGCAAGAGTGTGTGTGTGTAAACATCTGTATGCATGTGCAAGAGTGTGTGTGTGTAAACATCTGTATGCATGTGCAAGAGTGTGTGTGTGTAAACATCTGTATGCATGTGCAAGAGTGTGTGTGTGTAAACATCTGTATGCATGTGCAAGAGTGTGTGTGTGTAAACATCTGTATGCATGTGCAAGAGTGTGTGTGTGTAAACATCTGTATGCATGTGCAAGAGTGTGTGTGTGTAAACATCTGTATGCATGTGCAAGAGTGTGTGTGTGTGTGTGTGTGTGTAAACATCTGTATGCATGTGCAAGAGTGTGTGTGTGTGTGTGTGTGTGTAAACATCTGTATGCATGTGCAAGAGTGTGTGTGTGTGTAAACTGTATGCATGTGCAAGAGTGTGTGTGTGTGTGTGTGTGTGTGTGTGTAAACTGTATGCATGTGCAAGTGTGTGTAAACATCTGTATGCATGTGCAAGAGTGTGTGTGTGTGTGTGTGTGTGTGTGTGTGTGTGTGTAAACATCTGTATGCATGTGCAAGAACGTGTGTGTGTGTGTGTGTGTGTGTGTAAACATCTGTATGCATGTGCAAGAGTGTGTGTGTGTGTGTGTGTGTGTGTGTGTGTGTGTGTGTGTAAACATCTGTATGCATGTGCAAGAACGTGTGTGTGTGTGTGTGTGTAAACATCTGTATGCATGTGCAAGAACGTGTGTGTGTGTGTGTGTGTGTAAACATCTGTATGCATGTGCAAGAACGTGTGTGTGTGTGTGTGTGTAAACATCTGTATGCATGTGCAAGTGTGTGTGTGTAAACATCTGTATGCATGTGCAAGTGTGTGTGTAAACATCTGTATGCATGTGCAAGTGTGTGTGTAAACATCTGTATGCATGTGCAAGAACGTGTGTGTGTGTGTGTGTGTAAACATCTGTATGCATGTGCAAGAACGTGTGTGTGTGTGTGTGTGTGTAAACATCTGTATGCATGTGCAAGAACGTGTGTGTGTGTGTGTGTGTGTAAACATCTGTATGCATGTGCAAGAACGTGTGTGTGTGTGTGTAAACATCTGTATGCATGTGCAAGAACGTGTGTGTGTGTGTGTAAACATCTGTATGCATGTGCAAGAACGTGTGTGTGTGTGTAAACATCTGTATGCATGTGCAAGAACGTGTGTGTGTGTGTGTAAACATCTGTATGCATGTGCAAGAACGTGTGTGTGTGTGTGTGTAAACATCTGTATGCATGTGCAAGAACGTGTGTGTGTGTGTAAACATCTGTATGCATGTGCAAGAACGTGTGTGTGTGTGTGTGTAAACATCTGTATGCATGTGCAAGAACGTGTGTGTGTGTGTAAACATCTGTATGCATGTGCAAGAACGTGTGTGTGTGTGTGTGTAAACATCTGTATGCATGTGCAAGAACGTACGTGTGTGTGTGTGTGTGTAAACATCTGTATGCATGTGCAAGAACGTACGTGTGTGTGTGTGTGTGTAAACATCTGTATGCATGTGCAAGAACGTACGTGTGTGTGTGTGTGTGTAAACATCTGTATGCATGTGCAAGAACGTGTGTGTGTGTGAACATCTGTATGCATGTGCAAGAACGTGTGTGTGTGCGTGTGTGTGTAAACATCTGTATGCATGTGCAAGAACGTACGTGTGTGTGTGTGTGTGTAAACATCTGTATGCATGTGCAAGAACGTGTGTGTGTGTAAACATCTGTATGCATGTGCAAGAACGTACGTGTGTGTGTAAACATCTGTATGCATGTGCAAGAACGTGTGTGTGTGCGTGCGTGCCTGACTTCCAACTGTTTCTAACAACATCCTTAGTCACAAAATGGTAATCTCCCCCACACCCAATATATGGTTCACTTCCTGTATTGGTTCACCGTGCACGACACAGTGAAGCCACAGAAGGGCAGGAAGCCGACCACACAAGAAACAGATCTGTCAGATAGGATGCATCTGCAGTAAAACCTCCCCCTGAGTGGCTGGAGAGGTGGTCGGAGACAAAGGAATGTCTTGATCCTATAGATTTGCACTCAGACTTACAAATTTAAGAAACACAATGACACATTTAACAATTTGACTTAACAATGAACAAGTAAAAACACGGTTCAAGTAACATGTCTACCCCCAATTAACACCGACAGTATTAAAGATGGACGTAGCCTCCAAGATCTGACAGGTGAATCCTCCTTAAATCTGCGTTCTCACTAATATCCAGCAGGTGGCGACGCTGGTTGGGGAAAAAGTCTGACTATATAGAAGAAACTGAGCCTCCGACTCAGCGGGACTCTTCCTTGATTGGTTGACTCGATGCTCATTGGTTAACAGCGTGTTTTAGCAGTAAGATTAGGCGGCGTTAGCAGAAAGCTTCAGCCCGAGGCTTCGCAGTGACATCATGGCGGCTGCGTCTATCTTTGAGCGTCCATGTGTAAACACGGTGGTGGGCGTGATGCGCTCCTGCTGTGTGACCTGATCAGGGTTGTTTCCCTCTCACTGGCATCACCTCCTTGTTATTTTCTGTTTCCTCTCCCGAAGACTGAAGAAGCGTTTCAGCGACCTGGAGGAGCGGGAATAGTATGTTGTTGTTGCTTCCTCCCTGTTTGGTTTGTCTGCTAACCTCCTCTGGTTTGATTAACGGGCTCTCTGGTTGGTGCACTAACACCTCTTTTCTGCATTTCAGTCTGTGCTTGTTTGGGTTTCTGTATGGAAGGTTATTAGTGCCAACAGACTGCACAGATCTATCCGCAGCAGCCTGCTCGCTACATTTAAGCGTTTAATTATAAAAACATAACATTTGAACTGCAACACTTTAATCCTCCTGTTGTGTTTGTGTTTGTTTGGCTCAAAGTGGGCTTCCTATTTAGGCAAAATGGTTCATTGCCATGCGCCATATTATTAAGAAGAGATGGATCAGATTTCTCCCACGGGGCACATTGAACTGTGTCAGTGAGGCACTAATCGCCCTCCGCAGCACATGAACACTGTGTTTTTACAGCATTGAAATGGCTAATTATGCTACCTGCTGTGATGCTAACACCACTCCACGCTTCTCTCCATGTTTGTGTCAAACTCAGCCGAAGGCGCGACAGAGATAACTATGAGCCGGTGAAAAGGTAACGGCTACCCGCGTATGTGGACCCCTGTGACGTGCTAGCTAGATGACTCAGTAGCCCAACGTGCCGTAGCCACGCCCACGCTCAGAGTCGGCAGCTAAAACGATAATAACTGAAGACGTAAGAGCAAACGTAGTCGACGTTAAAGATGTCAGCACTACAGAACAGCCGATCATTATTGGGGTCACTGGTTGCCATGGTGATTCCCACCTTTGTGTAAACGTGGTGGTCCTGCAGTTCTGGACCCCGACTCTCTGAAGTTCTTGTGTGTTGTGATGTCAGCTGTTCTCCGTTTGGCTCTTAGTTTCGTGTTGTTGTCGTGTTCGAGTGCGTTAGTTCCCTCACATTCCTCCTGTGTGTTTCCCCGTGTCAGGTTTTTGTGTCTGACGTTCCCGAGTTATTGTCGCTTAGTTCCTGTTTTACTTTGTTAGTTGTCCCTGTTCTGTATTCAGTTTTACTTCCTGTCCTAGTATAAATGGCGCCGTCATCCTCTGTGCGTTTCCTTCTGTCGGCTGGATTTTTGTAACGCCGTTTACAGACTTCAGATCGCTGAACTTTCCCCCCCGACTCTGCTGTTTAGTCCTTAACCTGCAAACTGTGACAGTGGAGGCAGAAACACGTAGAAACCGTTAAAGACGTGAGGTAGCAGGTCCGGTGGATCAAGTCCGGTTCCTGAGCGGTTTGAAGCTTGAAGTTCCTGCTGTACCGACCGCCACAGAGCTTTTGTTGGATAGACGTGACTCAGATCTTTATTTGCGTTTCCAGCTGAGCCGACGGTTTGGCTCTAAGCCGTTTCTCCCAAATCCGTCAATTTGAACCCAGTGAAGGGTCGCCGCGATCGAGCGAGCGGGGTCGCCACCACAGCGGGGTCGCTGCTCAGTCGAGCTCGCGGGGTCACTGCGATCGAGCGAGCGGGGTCGCCGCGGGCGTGCCGATCCAGGTGAACCGTCGTCTGTGTTTAGTGTCTCGAAACTCATTTTCAAAGGAACTCTGGAGTCTTACCAGCTGTCACACACAGAGGTCAAAGGTCAGAGGGCCCCATACTAACATTCCTGTTTGTGTCCACAGTGTTGCCTCGGCGATGCACTCTGAGACGCCCGACCGCTATGAACGCCTCACCTCGGTTTCCAGCTCTGTTGACTTCGACCAGAGAGACAACGTAAGAACACCTTCATCACTCCCTCCTCTTCCTGCTCCGCCACAGTTAGCCGTTAGCTGACAGAGGGTCAAAGTTCATCCAAACTGGGCAGAACTCACAAAACGCACACACATCATCATCATCTGGCGTCATCATAGCGGCCACCACAGTGGACAGCTATTCAAAGGCTGTTGTTGTATCCGTGTCAGTGTTGATGGTGTACCTGCACATAAACCACTACGTTGGACACTGATGTGTCCCTCCATACCTGCCACCTGCTGGTCATTTAATGTTACTACAGATGTTTGACGTGTTTCTTTGTAATTATTGTTATTTAACCTTGTCACGGATGAATTATGACAACCTCAGTCAGAATTTAATTCATGCGTGACAGGGTTAAAGCAGGACACAGAGTACGTCTGTGATCTGTGTTCCTAATCCATCGGCCATTGTTCAGCTCGGCAGCTCTGGGTACTTTGAGCTGCGACCACTAACGGTTAGCTGAGGCCCCGCCCACTGGCCTCGCCTGCACACCTGCGGCTTGTGAGGATGAGGAATCCCAGGCACAGTCGGGGCTTTCACTGTCGTTTCGCTTGCTGTAAAGCTGTCGTCTTCTTCCTGTTTGTGTTTCAGGGTTTCTGCTCGTGGCTGACGGCCATCTTCAGAATAAAGTGAGTATGAGGAAACGGCTTCTCGCTTTCACGGTCAGACCGAAAGCTCCACTGTCCCATCGTTACCACAGACTGTGAACTCATCACAGACGCTCAGATTTCCCAGTGTAAGAACAGACCGTGACTCCTCCTGTTTCTGCCGCAGAGACGAGGAGATTCGTGAGAAGTGTGGCGAAGACGCCGTTTACTACTTGTCCTTCCAGCGTCACATCATCGGCCTTCTGGTCGTGGTCGGCGTCCTCTCGGTCGGCATCGTCCTGCCCGTGAACTTCTCTGGAGACCTTCTGGGTAAGAGCAACTCGGTCTGAGGGTCTCGGGTCTCGATGTGTCACTCACCGCCTTCTCGCCTTCTGTCTGAATGTTTTAGTCCGAATTATCAGTAAAGATGCTTTCCTCAGCCGAGGAACACCTGGACCACCCTCCAAAGAAGGTAAAGTGGGTGGGGTCAGAGGCGTAGGCGCCCTGCGCCCTGTAGACTGTGGCTAATGGTAGACTCGGTCCCATCTGGTCTGTAGTACGAGTGCCGTGTTAGAAACGTGCTGTGGTTTTGTCATAGTGACAGGCAGTAGGTAAGGAGGTGAAAGCGGCTATGATGACTTCCTGTGCTGACCCAGGGGCGGGGTGTCAACAATAAAAGCTCTTCCTGTCAGACGCACATGGAGGGCGTCCGCTCGGCGAAATGGCCTTCGAGGATTCAGAAACACCCGTGGACGAAGCTTTAAAGAAGTCACGCTGAGTCGGGCATATGAAACCATCAATAAACACGTCGCTCAGTGACTCAGACGCTGCGTTTTATTTCTGTCTTTGCAACACAACGACATTTAAGCCAATAAAGCTCCACTTCAAGCTTTCCCACTATAAACACCGTGACTACTGGAAGTCCACCAGCACACATCTGGTGATGCAATGGCTGATGTTAGGAAAAGCACTCGTGCACACTCGGGCTTCATGTGACCTTTGCTTTCTTCCAGAAAACAACGCCTACAGCTTCGGACGCACGACGATAGCCAACCTGAAGTCTGGGTGAGATTTCATATCTTCTTCTTTGCTTTGTTAATCACGGCGTTGTTTCCTGCAGATGTTTCAGAGTAAAAGCTTGTGAACCTTCCTGTTGAGAGGTGTAATCTGGGGGTTTGCTACATTGCAGGACGAACCTGCTCTGGCTGCACACCACGTTTGCCTTCATGTATCTGCTGCTGACCGTCTACAGCATGAGGAGGCACACGTCTAAGATGCACTACAAGGAGGACGACCTGGTAGGAAGTCCGTGAACTCTGAGGACGCGGCATTTGTGCGCTTAGCCGTGCGGTAATCCCAGTTTTGTGTCTTGCAGGTGAAACGCACTCTGTTCATCAACGGCATCTCCAAGTATGCCGAGGAGAGTCAGATCAAACAGCACTTTGAGTAAGTTCCACGCTCTCCTGTCAGTGACTGCACGGAGCTGTTCTCCTGCTCCGAGTTTGTGATGATGAGTGTAACCCCCATGAGTCTGCCCTGAACACTCAGCTTATCACAGTTTCATTCAGAAGGGATGTCCCTAATATGGTCATCTGGGGCACATGGCCAGTCAGATGAAAGTGAAAGGGGGCAGGGCTAAAGCAGCTTGTTTCAGACACTGCACGAGGCCCAGCATCAGATAAAGAAGGATGATTATGAGCTGTGAGTCCTGCAGCGCTGCTGTGGGAGGGTGCAGGAATCGAACGCTTGTTCTGATGGTGGTGTGCCTCCTCTGTGTCCTGCAGGCAGGCGTACGAGAACTGCACGGTGCTCGAGGCTCGGATCTGCTATAACGTGGCCAAACTGATGGCTTTGAACGCTGAAAGGTGAGGCCCAGTGCATGCTGGGAGTAAAATCTCACACACCCACACAGTAATCATTCATATGCATGAAAATGTGAGACTCTGAACGCATCACGTTTATAAGTAGAAATGCATCGATCAGCTGGTTTTGACCCCTGAGCTGTGTGAACATCTCCAAGCTCTTCACAAGCATTCTGTCTTTTCCACCTTGCAGTAATCTAAATACAGATTACTGCTGTCATGTTCAGCTCCGCTCCAGAAGCCTTGTTTCTGACTCCACATCGACCAGTTGGACCCGATAAATCTCCAGCAGTCAAATCATTTCAATTCAATTTTATTTATAGAGCACCAACATGCTTTATATTGTAAGGGAGACCCTACAATAATAGATACAGAGAAAAACCCAACAATCATATGACCCCCTATGAGCAGCACTTTGGCAACAGTGGGAAGGAAAAACTCCCTTTTAACAGGAAGAAACCTCCGGCAGAACCAGGCTCAGGGAGGGGCGGGGCCATCTGCTGTGATTGGTTGGGGTGAGAGAAGGAAGACAGGATAAAGACATGCTGTGGAAGAGAGACAGAGATCAGAAAAATAAAATACTGTAAATAGGAGCTTTTTTCTTTTAAGTTTTCCAAGAAAATTTTTTGCTGCTCTAAACTGATTCAAGCAGACCTTTGACCTTTTGCACAACCAATCACAGGTGTTTACATGAAGACTGATGATTTGATCTGTGCTGCAGAGCCACAGCCAATGAAAAACAAATTGCAGACTTTAGTTGAATCATTGCTGACAACTTTAACCCAGGTTTGTTTTTATTCACATTGCTTGTTGTCGCTACACAGCTTTTTTTCTTTATTTTTCTTTTAGCAGGTTTATCCAGACCTGTTTGTCTTCTGATTAACTAAACTGCTCCTTATGTGAAATTCAAGTCTGGTCAGATAGCATGGCCTACGTTACCTTCAGCTGCCCCGGCTACAGGAGCCTGGCTAACTACGGGTTTTTATGAGGGTGTGAAGCCCAGTCTCCAATTCAGTGATCCTGGCCTCCAGAGCTGCAAACAAGCTACATTCATTCCAAATATCGTTATTGCTAAAGTGCGCCAAGGAGTAAGCATCTGACACGAGCAGGAAAGTGCTCCACGTCGTCACCTGATGACTTCATTCGTGTTTTGCAGGAAGAAGACGGAGCGCAGCAAGAAGTTTTTTACCGACCTGATGGCTAAAGAACACGTTCCCACCATGATCAACCCCAAGCCCTGCGGACACCTCTGCTGTTGCGCCATCGCTGGCTGTGAGGAGGTAAAAACAAAGACATCGCCCCCATGGCAGAACCGTGCGCGGTCACATCAGCAGCTGCTAACTACCTAGCTGGGCTCATTATACAGCGACGTTTCTGCACATTCCCTTCAGTTCATCAACTGCGCAATGATTTTGTCCTGCGTCGCGTGTCTCTGCGTTATGTTGTGGTGTTTCCGTTGTTAAAATGCCGCCAATACAGAAAATGGCGAGCTGGTACTCAGAATGATGAGTCCAGGAGCAGCACGCTGGACTTCAGGGTTACTTCACCTGTCCTGCAAGTCGTCATGACATCGCCAAGCTTTACCCACATAATTCAAATGCTAACGTGCTAATGTTAGCATGTCAGGTGGCAGTTTGTTGATGCTTTTCTGTGGTCTGCAGGAGGAGGCGGTCAGCTACTACACCAAGAGGGAGGCCAAACTCAAGGAGGAGTACAGGAAGGAGAAGGAAAAGGTCCACACCAAGCCTCTGGGCATGGCCTTTGTCACCTTCCAGAATGAGGCCATGACTGCCATGTAAGCCACTCGCTTCACTTCCTCTTTATCTGTCTCAGACTCCTCCCCCTATTTTTCTCCTCAGAAACTTCTCATTTGGCGATCGTTAAATATTTTATGGTTTTTATAGTTTTCTCTAACGAAATGTCCCACCTGCCTCCACCTCACGTTAGCCACACCCCTCACATTCGAATCCTTGTCATGTCTTCGACCTCACCTCTGCTCACGGCTCTTCTTTTCTCAGCATTTTGAAGGACTTTAACGCCTGTCAGGTTCAGGGGTGTCGATGTCGTCAGGAGCCACGTTCCTCTCAGTTCAGCGAGGTTCTTCACGTTCATAACTGGAGTGTTTCGTACGCACCCGACCCACAGAATGTCCGCTGGTATGTCCGCACGCTCCGCCCACCTGAAACTTTGGACAAATAAATGCGCCCTTTGAGATCAGCTGACTCTGTGTTCCTTCCTGTAGGGAACACCTTTCACTGGGCGGGATCTCCTGGTGGATCCGTTGTTTTGTCATCAACTGCATCCTCTTCATTCTGCTCTTCTTCCTCACCACGCCCGCAATCATCATTTCCACCATGGACAAGTTCAACGTCACCAAGCCCGTCGAGTATCTGAATGTAAGAAGCGTGAAGCAGGTGTATAGTCCGGCTTCAGGCCGATTCCTTCAGCTCTGACTCTGTGCTCTCTGTCTGTTGGGTGCTTGGATCAATGCTTGTTGGTGAATGGTTTGGGTTGATTGGGTGGATGTTTGGTCGGATGAATTGTTTTTCTTGGTTTCTTGAACAGAACCCCATCGTCACTCAGTTCTTCCCCACCCTGCTGCTCTGGGCTTTCTCTGCTCTGCTGCCAACCATCGTCTACTACTCTGCTTTCTTCGAGGCTCACTGGACCAGGTACAGCTGCTTCCACTGCTGCTCTTCATCACTTTGTTATTTGTGAGAGTAGCACACACCGTGAAACTAGAAATAAATAAGTTGAAGGTCCCATTTAAAGTCATTTCCTGTAGAGTCCCAGTGATGATTAAAGTCGAGTGACGCTTGTATCTGACCTCAGTGTTTGCCATGTTTTGTTTTTTATCCCCTGCGTTATTGGGCACGCTTCATCCCATTTTTCTTTTCTTTTTTTTTTTTGTCCCCGTTTGCCCACGCTTTGTCCCCGTTTGCCCACGCTTTGTCCCCGTTTACCCACGCTTTGTCCCCGTTTGCCCACGCTTTGTCCCCGTTTGCCCACGCTTTGTCCCCGTTTGCCCACGCTTTGTCCCCGTTTACCCACGCTTTGTCCCCGTTTACCCACGCTTTGTCCCCGTTTGCCCACGCTTTGTCCCCGTTTGCCCACGCTTTGTCCCCGTTTGCCCGTGGTTTGCTCCTGGTTCCGTCCATCTCACAGTTTCTGTTTCACCTGTCGGTGTGTGCAGGTCTGGAGAAAACAGGACAACCATGCATAAGTGTTACACCTTCCTGATCTTCATGGTTCTGTTGTTGCCATCTCTCGGCCTCAGCAGGTAACAGATCTTGTGGCTCTAAAGAGTGTGAAACCTGACTGACCTTTGACCTCTACTAAAGCGTTTCTGTCTGTGCTTTCCAGTCTGGACGTTTTCTTCCGCTGGCTCTTTGACAGGAAGTTCCTGGCTGATGCTAAAGTCCGATTTGAGTGAGTTATGTTTTGTTTCCAGCCTACAGTTTGACGGTTGTTACCGCTCACTGAAAACCACTGTGTTTCTGCAGGTGCGTCTTTCTGCCAGATAACGGCGCCTTCTTTGTCAACTACGTTATCGCCTCCGCATTCATCGGAAATGCCATGGACCTGCTGAGGATCCCCGGCCTGCTCATGTACATGATCCGGCTGTGCCTGGCTCGCTCTGCTGCCGACCGCCGCAACGTCAAGAGGGTGAGGACACACTCACTGAGAAGTTTATGGTGGTGCGGTAAAGCTTTCAGCCCACAGGGGGCGCTGCTCTGACTGTAACCCTGTCTGTCGTCCCTACAGCATCAGGCCTACGAGTTTCAGTTCGGAGCAGCGTATGCCTGGATGATGAACGTCTTCACAGTGGTGATGGCCTACAGCATCACCTGCCCCATCATCGTGCCCTTCGGTCAGTCCAGCACTGCAGTAACTGTTAGTCAGTACATGTTTAGAGTAACAGTACAGGTGTTGAAGTAGTAGTAGTACTAGCATCCAGGTGAAGTCATACAAGTCAGTGTAAAGTGTGACGGTGGCTGAAAATAGTCTAATTCCTGTTCCCGTAAAGTCTCAAGTCAGAATAAAAGCAGGTCCAGCATGACGTCAGGGGTATTCAGCTCACCTGTTCACCCGCAGGTCTGATGTACATGCTGCTGAAACACTTGGTGGACCGATACAACATGTACTACGCTTACCTGCCCTCCAAACTGGACAAGAAGATCCACTCTGGAGCCGTCACCCAAGTGGTGGCAGCACCCATCCTCTGCCTTTTCTGGCTGCTGTTCTTCTCCACTGTACGCACAGGTAAGCCCCGCCCACCACAGCTGTGTCAGACCTTCCTTGCCGCGCCGCCTAGGACGGCCGCTTAGACCGTTTGATGAGTCCAATAAAGTAATGCGAGTGGTGCAGGTAGCTGTTCTGCAGAGACGCCCTTCATGACTGCAGGATATTTCTGAAAGAAGCTGCAGAGCTCAGTAGCATCCCTGAGTGTCTGGGACACTACGAGTCTCCCGACCCTCTGAATCCCTGAATTTCTCTTTTATGTAGTTAATTGTAGTTTTCATTATTAGTGGATCAATGAGAAGGTTGAACAGTTCTGGTCATTTGTCACTGATAACAAGTGCTGACAGTGAAAGGCAGTTTCTGACATGTTGCTTTTTTTGGGGGGGTGGGGGGGTAGACTATAACAAGACAATACCAAGACCAGTGGGTATCGAGACCAAGACGAAGTCAAGACGAGACCGAGACAAAAAAGTCTTTAAACTGCAGCCAGATGCTGCTTCGTGTACAGGTCTCGGGCACATTTATGTGTTTTTGCGATGCACAGCCCTCCTCACCACCGTCCACTGTCTCACTCACTGAGAGGACAGACGCACGCTCCACGTGACCGTCACGTCCATCACCCTCTCTGTTTTTCACATAATGATATTATCCTATATCCTCGCATGTGATTGGCCACAATATGGAGGGAAATTAATTGAGTTGCCGGCTCTCGCTCAATGGGAGTCGACTCTTCTGATTCACTGCAAAGCGCTCTCGTTGTGTGTCATGGATACTGTTGACTCCAAATCTCCGACCACTATGTCGATCTGAGACAACAAGAGGGAGACAGCGGGAGCAAGACCAAAGTCTGTCGAGGTCGAGACCAAGTAAAACTCTGGCGGGGGGGGATTTTTTAAATGTTTCTATCGTTTTGGGGGGGTCTGACAGTCCTGCCAGTGGGTACTGGCTATTATCACCCTGATGACAAGATGTCGTCTCCGTGGATGGCGTTCGATAGCATCGCCGAGTAAATGTGGTTAACCATACTTGTCCTCACACTGATTGCCCGGTGTTTTCAGAGGACATTTGTGGGTCATGGTTCAACCTCACTCTCACCTGGTCGGATACAAATAGGCGATAAATCCGGGGTAACGTGAGGCAGTTTTCTGAGGTGACTCCTTTAGTGAAGTTAACCACACCCTCGGTGAAAGGATGAGCTGTTTTAAATCCAGCAGAACTAAAAAAATGATGTGTTAGTATTCGCGACAGGAAGTTGTTATTTGCTGACCATAGCTAACTGCTAATGTGCTCTCAGGCTTCGACACGCCGACCTCCATGTTCACGCTCGTGGTGCTGATCGTCACCATTGTGGTCTGTCTGTCTCACGTCTGCTTCGGACACTTCAAGTACCTCAGCGCTCACAACTACAAGGTACGACAGCAGTGCGATGAAGGTTAGTGTGCAGTGTGTGAACGCCAGCGTCTCATTCCGAGCATCTCCATTTCAGATCGACACAAAGGAGAACGACGTGGACGCTGTCGAGAACGGACGTCCAGCTCGTCCCTCGTCCTCACCCACCACCAAATCTCAGGTGACGCATGTTGTCTTTATTGGGATTGCAACAAACCACTCCCCCAGGTTTTCATCAAACGGGTCTCAGTACCGCCGGAGATCGGGGCCGCTGAGGCCTTCGGTTAGTCCGCCTTAGACACACTCACAGCTGTTTGAGTCTGTGGGCCCAGAAAGGCAGGCAGACTCACCAAAGCAAACCAAAACTGAGACAAACTAGGAGATGGTGTGAGATTTTATCAGAATGCCTTTCCTGGACTGATCCTCCCGTACAGCTCATAAAACACTGAAAGGTTCAAAAAGCACCAAGCTCAAATTCAAAGATCTGCTCTTACCTTATTTAACTTGTCTCTCAATCACTGCACTGAAGGGAGAACAGATTTGTAGTTCTTGATTTTATCCATAAGCTAATAAAACATTCTTTCTAGTTCTCTAGAAAACCTTGGACCTAAGTTACCGATGGTTCCCTACTTGTTGAGATACACAAGTTTTATGAATCACAACTAGCAAACAACACTCCAAAAGTTGATTCTGTTCATCTGGACGTTTTCAGTGGGAGAAACGTTTCATCATCATCCAGGTGACTTCTTCAGTCTCAGGTTTCCAATCTTATAAACAGTACATTTGCATAATGACTGGAACCAGCCCACTGAGGAACAATGGGCTGGGAGGTCAGCTCCTTAATCTTAATTATGCAAATTCTCATGACCACTGATCAACAACCACTGATCAATGGCCATGAGTCCCATTCACAGAGAGTTGGGGAATGGCTGCAATCACAGCATTGTAAGATGGTGACAGATGTACCCTTAGGCCCCTCCTTGATTCAGAGATGGTCTTTCCCTCCTTGACTCCGCCCTCAAACCAGCGTTCCTCCCTGTCCAGGATGTTACATCCTCATCATTGAAAGAGTGTCCACTGGCCTGTAGGTGTAGATAGTCTGCAGAGTCCTGGCCTGACGAGGTGGCTCTTCTGTGTTGTAGCCAGAGGTTGTTTGGTTTCCCCGACGTATAAATCCTGGCAATCCTCCTGCACTTAACAGCGTACACTATGTTACTCTGTTTGTGTCGGGGGACCCGATCCTTGGGGTGGACCAGTTTTTGGCGCAGCGTGTTTTGGGGTTTAAAAGCCACAGAGACCCGGTGTTTAGAAAAAATGCGTCTCAGCTGCTCCGATACTCCTGACACGTACGCGATCACTACAGGTTTTCACTTATGCAGCGGTTGTCCTTCTCTCCTGGATCAGCTGGAGCTTTCTTTAGGCGCCTTCCCAGCTTTGACAAAAGTCCAGCTGGGATAACCACATTTACTCGGGGCCTTCTTGATGTTCTTCTGCCTCCCTGGCTGCTGTGTCAGTGGTGATGGTGTTCGCTCTGTGTTGTAGCGTCCTGATGACTCCCAGTTTGTGCTCCAGTGGATGATGAGAGTCAAACCTTAAATACTGATCCGTATGTGTAGGTTTACGGTACACGTCAGCTTGTAGATGTCCTCCATTACTGATGGAAATCTCACAGTCTAAGAAGGCTAAGCTGCCATTCCCCAACTCTCTGTGAATGGTACCCATGGTCTTTGATCAGTGGTTGTTGAGAATCAACAATCAATCAGAATTGACTTTTGGAGATTTACTCACCTGGATGATTGAGCATGCATCAAGAAGATAGCAAACAACACGTTTTTATAGAAATCGGATCACGTCACAGTTCTCTTTGTGGTCATGTCTCTTCCTGGTGGTTGACCTGTTTTTATGTTCCTTCCAGCAACAGCAGCAGATGTACATCGCCCAGGTCCTCCAGGACCCCAACTCGGACGAGCCTGGCGGAGGGAGCAGCGAGGAGGACCGAGGGTCATCGCAGGATGAGGAGATGCTGAATGGAGGGAACAGCATCAATGAGGCGGATTTCCAGTCGGGGGAGGACAGTCTGATCGCCAACGAAGTGCACCAGTAGCTGGGGGTGGTGCTAGAGGAAGGGGGCGGAGCTAGTAGAGGGTCATACCCACACAACAGTTACAGATAAAGCTGACTGGAAAATCACTACACCCATAAACACTTGTACAGTAGATTCACGGTTAGCTCCACCCCCTCTTGGCCTGAAGACTTGACCCTGACCTTTGATGCCGGCGCCGGGTCGCCAACATCCAGTCCTGCACGCCTGTGGATCCTTAATGGACATCAGACTGTGTCCACAGGAAATCACTGTATATAACCACAAAGCCAAAAGTTCTTTTTCTTGGGTTGGGTGGGTGGGTTTTAAAAACTTGTGCCTGGGCTGGATTCTTTGTTCGCACTCGTGTCTTGATTTCTGATCCCACTACGGGTCACCTGAACCCGACCCCTCCAGGGGTCCAAGCTGATGCTGACGCTGTCTTTTTTTCTCCGCATAGTGAGCGCCTGTTGCGTCATCACCGTACTCCAGAATCAGAGCGTTAAACAACTCGCCAACCGCCAGTTCTCATAGTGTTAGAAACCTCGCTTACGCAGACGCATTGTCATCCTTCTTCTCTGCTGGCCCGTCCTCGCCTCCGTTCTGTGACTCTGAATGCCAGTACATTCAGCGAATCACCTTGGAGTGTGGGGCTTTTGTTTTTTTAGTTTTTGTACCTGCATGCTGTTAGGAGTGCAGTCTGGATTAAACTGTCGCACCTTTGGACGATGTCATTCATTGCCGGATTGTACTGGCGAGCGAACACGTTAAGCTTCCTCTCGCCTGCTGGCTTCAGTTGGACCACTCCTCGCCGTCGGACTACAACTCTCCATGCAACAACGCTTTCTTTTCTGGTTTGAGTTCACCTGAACTACCTTAAATCATGAACACCTGACAAAGGGAACAGGGATGTTTGTGTCTGTGTAGGTTTAGCAATCTGAACTCTTTTCAGAGGTGGGATGAACTTTGTGATGACTTTCAGCAGCAGGTAGTTCGACTTCGGGTAGATGAAGAAGAAGAGCAGCGCTTTTCGTCGGGATGTTTTTACCTGAACACCTGAAGTTGGAGGTACTGAAGGTGTGTGCTGTCCGTCTGTCTGTGTTAGCTCCTTATAAACAGACTACATCACAAAGGGTTCACCAGGCGTTGATGAAAATGCCATCCATCTACTGTAGAATCAGTTCAGCATTTTTTTTCTTTCACTTTCGTACAAAAGTTTAGAAATATATAATCATACCGTTTCGGTCTCTACGCGCATCAATAAAGTTTTAGATAGAGTCCGACTGGTGCGAATCGATGGTTTCATCTCTGCCGCGGTACGACGAGCTCCTTCCATCCAATAATGAGCCACAGCTTCCTAGATGTGCCGCTGGTCCCTCAAACAAATAATCACTGTTTATTTCATGCTAATGATCATATTATGACTGTTTTTAGCTAATTAGCTGGGTTTATCTGACTGAAGCTAACCCTCGGCTAGCTAGAGCAAGCGACTAATAATCAGGATGTTTCAGTCCATGAAAAAAGATACTGACCCTTTGTCCTGTTAGCTCTTGTCTTTAAAGCTAATAACTTAGTTTGTCGTCCCGATAGTGCAGTGTTAGCCTAGCTCTGGCTCCAGTTAATAAAACTCACCTGATTAGCTCGTTAGTAGGGATGAAGCTGTGTAAAGTTGAACTTACTCCTAGCTTCTCGTTCACACCGACGGCTGGTTTAGAACCAGGACAGAACTGCTGAGTCATTGTTAGTTTCAAGCACTCAACTCAGACACACAGGAATGATGCACTGTTAATTGTTAGCATGCAGGCTAACACAGCGCTAGCCTGCTAGCCCGGGGTTCGCATTCTGTTAAATGAAGACTAAATGGTCTGAAACCGCACAACAATGAAGAGGTGATGGTTTAGTTAAGCTAGCACTTTCCCCTGTTTTGCATGTGATGCTAGCAGGGCCACGCCACAGGGACGCAGCGGTGAAACCAGTGGTCTGGTTAACCAGTCGTCTGGTTAACCAGTTGATTTACACCTGATTGTGTCTTCGGCTGTCAGAGGTGAGCAGGCTCGTAGCTCACGCTCCATGTGGTCGTGGTGCCGATCTGCCTCCCGTTGGAGGGATGTAGAAAACATCAAGTTGCAACTGACTTGGCTGGTGGTGACATCATCACAAAGACAGGTCAAGGGGTGTGGCTTCTGCAGAGTAACATAAGTGCTTAGCGACAGAATGGGGAGGAGCTAGTCTCAGGTGTGTTTTGTTTTGTTCCTTTTTTCTCTAAAACAATGTTTACATCAGATTTTGTTTGCTGTGTGTGTGTGTGTGTGTGTGTGTGTGTGTGTGTGTGTGTGTGTGTGTGTGTGTGTGTGTGTGTGTGGGGAGACACGGAGCTGGACTATGAAAGCTGCAGCCGCTGGCTCGCTGGCATTGGCGGGCGGCTGCATGCTGGAGCTCTGCAGCGTTCGTGTCCGGGTGTCGTGTTCTGTTTGATGTTCCCCGCCGCTCCGCCCATGATTGTACGCAGATGAACCTGAAGGTGAAGTCGAGCCTGATCCTCAAGGTTCAGCTCGGCAGCTCGCAGGTGATGACCTGCTTCCTGTTCCTGTCTGTGTAAGGGCACCGGCATAGAACCATTTTCAGAAAGAGAGGCTGAAGTTCGACCGGAGCCGCACAGACCCGGCAGAACCAAACGCGAGCTCGGGGGCTTCAGCGGTCACGGCCTGCGGGAGCCCTGGGACTGTTTGTGTGGAAAAATGGGACTCGAAGGTTTCTGGAAGCGAGCCGCTGCTTCGTGCTGTTTGGTTTGTTTGTTTTTTCTTTTTTTAAAAATAAAATTCCTGAAATGTGAAGAAGAAAAATGTGAAGCGAGGCGTGAAGCAAGCGACAAACTGTGTAAAAACGTGTGTAAATAGCCATCGAACTGCAGTCTGTCGTCCACGTCCTGCTTTAATTTATTGCTGTGACTCTTATTTATTTGGACTTTGGTTTGTGTACAGTGACACCTTCGTCTTATTTATGTTCCTGATCAATAAAACTGATTTCATCCGTGCTCTCGTGCTCTCTGTTTGTCACACCTGAACATGGATCTGCCCTGAGGCAGGAGAAGTGAGCGCATGGCAGGTATGAAGTGAGCGCGCCACATAAACACTTTTAGGGTTAACTGAAACTCTGAGTCAGTTACCATGGTAACAGACGGTGGACGTCAGCTTTTGTCTCTGGAGCTGTGTCCCAAAACGTCAGCTGAATCCTTCGGAGGCCGCATTTGAAGGCCGATTACGTCACAGCCAGGCGACGAAGGCTGTCCCAATTCGTCAACTCCTTCAAATGTGGCCGACAAATGCGTCCTTCATTTCCCCGAATTAGAAGGATGGGTCGGGTGTGTCCTTCGTGGTCCACCATATCCCAGGATTCATAGCGCGGCCCAGCCAATTCCAGTTTCCAACAATGGCGGCCGCTACTAAGTTTTTAATACTACTCTTATTAATCTTTCTGGGTCACAAAATAAACTTTGAACATATTTTCAGGCGAGAAAGTAGCTGTGCAAACAAAGTGCGCCGACATTTTCGAAGACGTCTGTTAGACCACCCGCTCGATAGTTGACCGGGGGTTTCAATGGTCACTCAACCCGGCGAGAGCAGCGGACACCCGGCTTCATCCTTTTCAGACCCCCGCTGTCTTTCACTACTCAGGTTAAACATGATATACAGTGGGGCAAAAACGTATTTAGTCAGCCACCGATTGTGCAAGTTCCCCCACCTAAAATGATGACAGAGGTCAGTAATTTGCACCAGAGGTACACTTCAACTGTGAGAGACAGAATGTGAAAAAAAATCCATGAATTCACATGGTAGGATTTGTAAAGAATTTATTCGTAAATCAGGGTGGAAAATAAGTATTTGGTCACCTCAAACAAGGAAAATCTCTGGCTCTCACAGACCTGTAACGTCTTCTGTAAGACGCTTTTCTGTCCCCCACTCGTTACCTGTATGAATGGCACCTGTTTGAACTCATCATCTGTATAAAAGACACCTGTCCACAGCCTCAAACAGTCAGACTCCAAACTCCGCCATGGCCAAGACCAAAGAGCTTTGGAAGGACACCAGGAAAAGTATTGTAGACCTGCACCAGACTGGGAAGAGTGAATCTACAATAGGCAAGCAGCTTGGTGTGAAAAAATCAACTGTGGGAGCAATCATCAGAAAATGGAAGACATACAAGACCACTGATAATCTCCCTCGATCTGGGGCTCCACGCAAGATCTCATCCCGTGGGGTCAAAATGATCATGAGAACGGTGAGCAAAGATCCCAGAACCACACGGGGGGACCTGGTGAATGACCTGCAGAGAGCTGGGACCAAAGTAACAAAGGTCACCATCAGTAACACACTACAACGGCAGGGAATCAAATCCCGCAGTGCCAGACGTGTTCCTCTGCTGAAGCCAGTGCATGTCCAGGCCCGTCTGAAGTTTGCCAGAGAGCACATGGATGATACAGCAGAGGATTGGGAGAATGTCATGTGGTCAGATGAAACCAAAGTAGAACTTTGTGGTATAAACTCAACTCGTCGTGTTTGGAGGAAGAAGAATACTGAGTTGCATCCCAAGAACACCATACCTACTGTGAAGCATGGGGGTGGAAACATCATGCTATGGGGCTGTTTTTCTGCCAAGGGGACAGGACGACTGATCCGTGTTAAGGACAGAATGAATGGGGCCATGTGTCGTGAGATTTTGAGCCAAAACCACCTTCCATCAGTGAGAACTTTGAAGATGAAACGAGGCTGGGTCTCCCAACATGACAATGATCCAAAACACACCGCCCGGGCAACAAAGGAGTGGCTCCGTAAGAAGCATTTGAAAGTCCTGGAGTGGCCTAGCCAGTCTCCAGACCTCAACCCCATAGAAAATCTGTGGCGGGAGTTGAAAGTCCGTGTTGCTCGGCGACAGCCCCAAAACATCACTGCTCTCGAGAAGATCTGCATGGAGGAATGGGCCAAAATACCAGCTACTGTGTGTGCAAACCTGGTAAAGACCTATAGTAAACGTTTGACCTCTGTTATTGCCAACAAAGGTTATGTTACAAAGTATTGAGTTGTATTTTTGTTATTGACCAAATACTTATTTTCCACCCTGATTTACCAATAAATTCTTTACAAATCCTACCATGTGGATTCATGGATTTTTTTTTCACATTCTGTCTCTCACAGTTGAAGTGTACCTCTGGTGCAAATTACTGACCTCTGTCATCATTTTAGGTGGGGGAACTTGCACAATCGGTGGCTGACTAAATACTTTTTTGCCCCACTGTATGAGTCACTCAGATAACTTAAAAATTTTATTGTTGGGCTTTTTTCTGTGTTTTATTTGTTCGTGAGTAAATCGGTTTGGCTGAGATTAAAGTTATTACCTTAGATTAGATTAAATAAAACTTTATTAATCCCACGGGTGGTTTTCACAATAACGTTGAACAGAAAACTGATTAAGCAGAAGTGTGAGACGGTCGAGAGTTTACTCCAGTGTCCTGTTATTTTTTTAGACAGCAAGGAGCAGACGGTCGAGTTTATTAAACTCCAC
This sequence comes from Mchenga conophoros, assembly GCF_057382185.1. Classification (NCBI taxonomy): domain Eukaryota; kingdom Metazoa; phylum Chordata; class Actinopteri; order Cichliformes; family Cichlidae; genus Mchenga; species Mchenga conophoros. The sequence continues at coordinate 43,338,108 of NC_140531.1, forward strand.
CGAGACAGCGGTGACGCTACTCTGAAGGCTGGACCATCCCATTTCACAGCCTCGCACTTCTGACCTTCTTGGTCTTCGAAGGACCCGGCCCACATAGACCACGAAGGCCGGGTCCTCTGGAGGATGTGGCCGACGTTTTGGGACAAAGACTCCTCCCCTCCTGCTGCACCTGAACCGGCTGAGTGACCGTCATGGATCGAGCTCTATCTGCTGATTCCAGTCTGTTGTTATTTTAATCACATTCATGTTTACAGCTGTTTGCAGATGTTGGACTTTGAAATCGGAGCCGCCTAAACGTTAAATATGAAGTTTAGATTTTACTCCATCTGCCTCCACCTCCAAACCTTCAGTTTCACTCCTGCTGCTCTCCTGTCACACTCGTCTCCACCCTGCCTCACCTCTCTGTGGATGACGTCTTCTACAGCTGAGGGGTAAAAGCTATAATACCCGTGGTGAGCATGCTCAGATATGACTGGCCCGACTTGATCGGCCAATCGGGCGTGAGAAGATCTGAGCTGAATTCAGTTGTTTCACAGGTGGAGGTGTGAGTGAGCGTTAATCACCTGCCGATGGTTGGTTGTGTAGGCCTCCACCTCAGAGGTGGAATAAACTGCCATTTCCACTCCAAAGAGTCACATGACAGTCGAGTCAACGACTCTCAGGACCGCCTCAACGGTCAGGACCTCACTAAGTGTCACGTACCAGGGACTCCCCCTGAGTTGTATGCAAGGTGAAGCATCTGGGCCTCCCTCCACCCACAGGCAGGAGGAGGACGTGGCAATGTTAGATAAAGGTGGCCTCAGGTGTGACAGCTCAAGTTCTAAGTGCCCGGCGTGGTCATGTGACCACTTTCACAGCTTTTGACTCAGGCATGGCGGAGGAGGAGGAGCTGTTCAAAAAGCATGCTCCCTCCATGTTTGCATGTTCGTGCTGTGACCCCTTTTATACAGTTTATACGTAGTTCAGGACCGCAGCTTTAGCAGGTTCAGCTCCGTGATCACAGGGTTCCCTCACAGCGCTGCAGTTCACACGCTGCTGTGCGTCACGCTCTGTCTCATTACACGTTTCAGGATCACGCACCTGTGTCAGGGCGGAGCCAAAGGTCAGCCGTGATTCCCAGACAGATAAAGGGTTAATAAACGATTACTATTCATATTGGGCTGCTAGTGCTGGCAGCGGCCTGCGCTGAGATTTAGCTGAACTCCGGCTGATTCTGACCAATCACATCAGTCCGTTTCACTCCGAGCCACACCTGAGCAGCACGTCACGGTTCAGCGGGTGTTGAGGGCAGCCCGTGGCTGGCGGTCACTAGGGGGTGCTGTGGAGCTGTGCTGATATCACACGTATGCTTGACAAACCGTCCGGTGTGCAATTTGTGGAGCACATTAAACTCCAAGGGAACGGATGTGTGCAGCTTCCGTGTTTCTATTAATAGATGAACAATATTAAAATAATAAATATTCCAGAGATGAAGGTGACAGTTTTGATTTTGTGACAGTGAGGTTCAAAGGTTATCCAGCTCAGGTGGGGGCAGCGGTCACTGAAACCTGGGCCTGGTTCATTTTCTCTCTGTAATCTGAGCTGGTTTCTACTATAATAAATAGAAGCAGCAGCTTTTGTATTCATACTTAATGAACGTACGGCTCAGTGCTGCTCTCACCCGTCTGTAACCATCACCTCCAACACCAGAATGTCTGTGAAGGTTCTCAGTCATCCAGGTCATCTACGTCCACTGTGAGCGACCATCTTTGAACAGAGGCGGGGCTTACGACACCAACTCTCTGCCATCTATAATCCAGTTTTGAGATCCTCCCCAGACGCCTTAACGCCCACTCACATCCTGGGCCATCTGACCTCAGAAAATCACATGATAAGGTGGGGCCAGGTTTCACAATGAACACACCCGAAACTCTGGCTGATTGGGACCCACACCCAGTTTCACACCTTGGCTCAGGCGATTAGAGGATCATCAGGGGGTCCTTTTATCCCTCTGTGGGGGGAAACTCCCACTAGGTTTATATCTGGGACTCTCCACCATCAGAACTGAAGAAGCTTCTCGGATGAGAGGTGAAACGTCTTCAAGCAACTTAAAGAAGTCCAGACGCTTTTCTTTGCAAGCTCCTTTGACCAACACCGGAATACTGCGCCTCACCTGCCAAGGAGCAGCAGGTGACTCACGTGTGGAAACCTACGTGAACCAAACCATCAGGTAACCTGTGTGTGACAGAGTTTGAAGCGACGTTTAAAATTCTCTCCTGGGAGTGAAGCAAACACGTGCATAAGGCCCAAAGTGCTGCTGTTCACAGCTGTCAGCACAGACTCTGTTTGTCTCTGTGAGGCAGTAAATCAGACCCAAATGTTCCTCCGGCTTTAAAATTCCCGCCTCTGTGGTGCAGGACATTTACACAGGCTGTTCTCGTTCATATGACCTCCACCAAACAACAGAACACGCTGAGACAGAGGACGATGCACGTTTGTAGTCTTCTTCTTCTTCCTCCAGTTTAACGGCAGCTTGCATCCATCGGAGTTGCATTACTGCCACCCTCTGGTGTTACTTAGACTGCACTTAGCTCTTTAAATCCTCTTAAACAACTTAATATAATATGGCCAATATTATATTATTGTCAGATTATTATGATATATATATCTGACTTTCAGCTTGTTGTGTTTGTGGATATGTGACTGACGTTAATTATTAAACATTCGCACATAAATAAGTGACGTCATATTCAGTACTTTTGACAGTTCACTCTTCGGCCGCTCCATCTTATTAGGGAAATTCCACATACATAAATGTAAATTTCAAGACTCAACCCCATCATTTAATTTGTTTTTGATTGAAATTGAATATTACTTAAACTCTCTTAAATTAACTTCAATAAAAAAGGTTTATCATTGATTGAAATTCTTTCAGAAATGTTTAACGAATGAGCTGTCACAACTTTCAAGTACAAAGTTGTTATGAAGTCTGTCACATCCCCCCCCTTTTTTTTCTTTTTTTCTTTATTTATCCTTCTTATTTCATTGTGCTGTATATTGTTACTCTTACTTGCCTTGTACGTCTACTGTACAAACTGAACTGGAATGACTGACTGTTCGCTTTATCATTTCAATAAAGTTTTGGGGAAAAAAAAGAAAAACCTCTTCGGCCGCTCCCTTCTGCCGTATTTTGCAAAATTATCCACACCCACCGCCGCGCTATGAATTGTGGGATATATGGGACCACGAAGCATGCACCGGACCACGCTTGGTATTTGGGGGGGGGGCGTGCCAAGATGGCGGAGTGAGTAGACGCTCTCTACCGAGTTCTGCACAAAAAGTTCGTGAACAACGGTAAAGCCTAAGCTTTATGCTGCTAACACTAACAATTCACTAAATAAGAGAAGATACAGCAATCATAGGGCAAGAAGCAGCAGAATGCCGAATCAGAAAGGAGCGAAAAGGAAAGTTCCAAGTCTAAGATAGCGCCTGAGAATGCTAACGAGGAGAGTGCTACGTCCAGCAACGTGCTAATGGATAGCTTCCATAACTACGCAGCTACTACGGTGGCACTCAAGTTAGCCGAAGAAGAAATGGATGAGTTCCCACCTCTCCCTGTTACACCTCTCAAATCGCCAGCTCCGAAGAAGTTGATGTACGAACGCAGCAGCTCTGACCCAGTTGATGTAAATGAGATAATTTCTCGTCTGTCGGCACTAATAAACACCAGGTCTGATAACATTGAGAGCATGGTGAGAGAGAATACGCTCCAGATTGAGGGTCTCAAAAAGACGATTGATTTTGTGTGCGCGGAAATGAAAGATATGAAGGGGAAAGTTTGCGACTTGGAAAAAAAGTAACTAAAGAGGAAGGTCGAGTGGACAACTGCCAACAGAGAATATCTGAGTTGGAAAGATATTCCAGGAGGTGGAATCTCAGACTACATGGAGTCAAGGAGGCTGAGAAAGAAGACGTAAGGGGAAAGGTGACTGTGATATGCCAGTCTGTTCTGCCAGAACAAAATCGTAGGCTGCCTGACGTCATCGACACCGTACACCGACTCGGAGCCAAGCGACAAGGTAGCACCAGACCTAGAGGCATCATCGTGCAGTTCACCTCCCGAATCTACAGAGATGCTGTATGGAAAGCAGCCAAAACATCCTCCTACCTGCAGGACAATCATTTGAGGATCGCTGAAGATCTGTCCAGGGAGGACAGAGAACGTCGTGACAAACTGTGGCCGATGATAGACAAAGCCCGTAAGGAGGGTAAGCCGGCATATTTCGTGGGAGGCCGAGGATTCATCAGTGGATCAGAAGTTTTCCCTCCTTCATAGAGACGCTTATTCAGTCTCCGAAATGACATTTCTGTGAGCTTGTTTACATGGTGAACTTGATATTTTCACCCTCAGGTTAAAATTTTACTTTGTGTTGAAGAGTGTGTTTATCTATAAAAAGCTATATTTAAACCATAGTAGATAGTTAAATACTGTATTTTTGTAAGCTTAGTCACTCAGGGTTTTTACTGTTCTACTACCTAAATTGTGCAGCACCCGGTCCCCTTATCCTATAGATGTATTCTTAGCTGTAGAAGTTTAGAACTTACTTTTTCTCTTTCTTTTTTCTAATAACTTTGTCTTTTTCATTTGTTTCTCTTAATACCAGGGGTTTAAGACAAACATGTAAACGCAAAGCTTTGTTTCTATTTGCCAAACAATTTAAAACAGATTTTTGCTTTTTCCAAGAGAGTCATTCCACACCTGCTGATACAAATTTTTGGAAATCACAATGGGGTAATGAAGTCTGGTTGTCCCATGGCTCTGAGCGTTCTGCTGGAGTTGCCACGCTTAAAAATTCTTTTTCTGGAGATGTGTTACACTCTGACTCTGACACCTTAGGACACTACCTCTGCTCACTAATCAGACACAATAACAGTACTTTCATTGCAGTAAATATATATGGTTACAATAATAAAACTGAAAATGATAAATTACTTGACTCCTTAGAAGAAAGAATTAATTTCTGGCTCTCCAAATACCCAAATTCAGTCCTCTTAATTGGTGGAGACTTTAACATTGCTTTAGACAATACGGTTGATAGGTGGCCTCCAGGGCAGCAGTCTTCATACAGTGCAAACTTAAAAAATTTATGGGAAAATTTAATCTTGTGGATATTTGGAGAGAAAAATTTCCAGATGATAGACTCTTTACTTGGAGCAATAAGACAGGATCCAGGCAATCACGTATTGACTTTTGGCTTGTTTCTGACTGTATTGATAAGGCAAGGCAAGTTTATTTGTATAGCACAATTCAACAACAAGGTGATTCAAAGTGCTTTACAGAGACATTAGAAACAAGAACAAATAAAAAGCATGATTTAAAATTGATAAAGATAATATTACCGTTAATATACTTGCCACTGGATACTATACCTCATGAATTCTCTTATTGGAAGTTAAATAATTCTTTACTAAAAGATAAAATGGTTAACATGCAGATTAATAACTTAATTGTTTATTATTGGAACAAAGCTAACAGAGAGAAGTCCTTTTGTACCAATTGGGAACTCTTTAAATTTGAAGCATGCAAATTCTTGAGAAGATACGGGAGTCAAATTGCTAAATTAAGGAAAGCGGAAGAACAGGAAGTAATAAGCAGAATTGCCTCTTATTACCAGAAGTCCCCAGAAGAAATCTCAGAGAAAGATAAATTAAGTTTACTAGAACTTCAAAATAAATTGGACGGTTTATATCGACGCAAGGCTGAGGGTGCCTTCATAAGATCCAGGAAGAGGTGGCTGGAGGAGGGCGAACAAAATTCTGCTTACTTTTTCAGACTTGAAAAATACAGATCAAAAACAAACTCTATTCATCAACTAAATATTAATGGCATTGTCTCTGACAATCCTAGAGAAATTTCACATTTCTGTGCCGAATTCTATACTAAACTATACGACTCAAAATATAATGAGGCTGTCTCAACAGGATTTTTCAATAATATTAAAAACCTAAAATCTATTGTTGTGGAAGATAGAAGTTATTGTGACAGCCCTCTGACTGTGGAGGAAGTTTGTAATTCCATTTCTGCACTTAAGGCCAATAAATCTCCCGGCACAGATGGTTTGACTGCAGAGTTTTATAAATCATTTTCTAATCTCCTGGCTCCGTTTTTACTGCAGGTTTTTACAGAAAGTATAGAGAACAACACCCTCCCTCCTTCTCTTACTCAAGGTCTCATAACACTTATTCCAAAACCAAACAAAGACTTACTCTTTATTGATAATTGGAGACCCATCTCCCTGCTTAATAATGACTATAAGGTTATGGCCTTAATACTTGCTAACAGAATTAAAGAGGTCTTGGAAACAATTATTGATGAGACACAATCAGGCTTTATGAGAAACAGACACATTTCTAATAACATTAGACTGGTTTTGGATTTACTTGATTACTCTGATCTGATACCTGACAATAGCTTCATTCTCTTCCTGGATTTTTATAAGGCTTTTGATACAATTGAACATCAATTTATTTTCCACTGTTTGGAAAAATTTGGCTTTGGCAAGTTTTTCTGTAAAGCTGTCAAAACCTTATACACAAATGGCAATAGTTCTATTAAAATGATTAACGGCTCCACCCCGAGATTTGACCTGAAACGTGGTATTCGCCAAGGATGTCCTATTTCACCATATTTATTTTTACTTTGTACACAAATTCTTGCAACTAATATTTCAAACAGTGTTGTACAAGGAATCACCATAGCTGATAAGGAGCTCAGTCATCAGCCAGTTAGCCGATGACACCACACCCTTTTTGAAGAATGCAAACCAAATCCCACCAGCCCTTACTGTGATTAGTGATTTCTCTGAGGCCTCTGGTTTATGCCTAAATCTTAAAAAGTGTGAGTTACTAGCAATTAAAGACTGCCCTGCAAATACTATCTGTAATATCTCTGTTAAACAAGAAGTCACATACTTGGGACTGCTAATATCCAAAGACCAAAAATCAAGATGCTCTTCAAACTTCACTCCAATTATACAGAAAACCCTAAAAAAGTTCAACCAGTGGCTGCAAAGGGACTTGTCTTTGAAAGGTAGAGTGTTACTTACTAAAGCTGAAGGGATATCCCGATGAACATATGCTGCTCTCTCCTTACATCTGGATAAGAAAAGTAGTAAAGATATTGACCGTATGCAGGTCCTCTTAACGTGGACCCTCATTTATAAACACAACTTCTCACCTCACAAATACCTCATCTGGAACAACAGAGATATTTTATAGAAAAATAAATCACGTTTCCTGGAAACTTGGCTCCAAAATGGGATCCTATTGGTGGCTCAGCTGGTTAGTAAAGAAGGACAACTACTTACATACGACGACTTTATTGCACTATATAATTTTCCAATCAGTGTTCAGGAATTCTCAATGGTGCTTGGTGCCATACCCTCAGGGACTTTAATGTTATATAAAAACACTGACAGCTCGATCTCTACCTCAGTCACGCTCCCTGATCCAGCTGAGTCACCAATAGGAAAAATCTGCTTTTCACAGGAACTTGGTAACAGCAATAAGAGAATACGTAGTTTATGCCAAGAAGATATCATCTCTCTCCCATATATAATATCTTATTGGAACCGATTTGTTCCAGATATCAAGTAGAAGACAGTCTGGATGGTCCCCCATAAATATTTGATTGTAAATAAGGTGAAAGAAGTCTCATTTAAAATTCGACAGAAATGTTATCCAGCCAGTCACTACATGGTAAAATTTAAAAGGGACATAAATACTAATTGTACTTTCTGTGGGGATCATCCAGAAACTGTGACACATCTTTTTTGGTGCTGTTCTTTTACACAGAGATTCTGGAAGGAATTTAGCAGCTTTGTTATTGTCCATATTTTAAGGGAGTTTTCTTTACGATGGGAAAATGTTTTATTCTGTTTCTTTAAGTTCCCCAAGAAGTATGAGAAATGTTTTTTATGATAAATTTCTTAATACTTTTAGCTAAATTTTTTATCCATAAATGTAAGTTTACTAACAAAACACCATATTTCTGTCATTATTTTAAGGATGTGCACATGCACATACAATCAATATCAGACTGCACCAACAAAAACGCTCAAAACAATTTATGTTTGTGAATTTTTGCGTGTATTCTTATAATTGTTACCTTTTTCTTTTACCCTTGGCTTTGTGTGTTCATGTTCTGTTGTTTTGTATACTTCATCTGTTCGTATGTTGTATACTCATTGTTTGTTAAATAAAGTTTATAAAAAAAAACAAAAAAACCCGCTTGGTATTTGGGGAAATCGACGCATTTGGAGCATGCATTTGAAGTACACTTCGAATTGGGACAACCGTCGTCGCGTGGCGGTGACGTAACCGCACTTAAAATGCGTACTCCAAGCGTGCAGACCCTGAATTGGGACACAGCCTGCGTGTGTTTCACCACACTCCGGCCGGTGGGGGCGGTGTAGCTCAGGTGAGCGTAGAAGAAGAAGAAGACCTTAGCCGCCGTTAGCCGGAGCTGAGACAGCGTGATGTCCGCGGTCTCTAAGGTGGTCCTGGGAGTGTCCGTGGTTCTGACCGTGAGCACCGTGGCTGCGGTGCACCTCAAACAGGCCTGGGACAGAGAGGTAAGCCGGGCCGGGGCAAGCCGGGCTAACATCTAGCTGCGTGTGCCGGAACGGGTCACGGGGGCTAACGAGGCTAACGCCAAAGCACAGGTGGTGGTTAAACTCAATTGAACGGACACAGGTGACGTCACACAGACGTTAAAAGAGTAATAATAAATAAACACGATAATGACGATAAACAGCAGCCAACAACCGCATCCTCCAACGCTTTTCAAAATAAAAGACTCAGTTGGCAGGTAAACAATGAGTCCTTACATTTATGGCTCAGTTAGCTAATCAGGCGTTATCAGAGTTAACTTTAGCTCAGGTGAGTGCAGAACACGTGACTGACAGAACTGCAGTGGGGTCAGATTTTTCATTTCTGATTCTGTTACGCTTACACGTGTGCCTTTATTTTGGAGGTGGGTTTCCTGTCGTGTGACCTCTGTGAGGTCTCGAGTCCTGCTCTTAAATAACAAAGAAACAGAAAATCCCACACCTGGGTTTAAGGTGTTCGCACCATGAGAACAAAGCTTGGAAGCTGCTGGAGGCATCTCACCTGTGACACCTGTTTCAGTAATCAGTGACCAATAATGATCACTTTCTCCAGCGCCTTACAAGAAACCCAAGAATGCTTCGCAACACAAGTCAAAAAGGTCAAAGGTTTAAGTTTGTGTGTTTAAGTTGAAGTGAAGCTCCTATGGGAGAGACTCCACCTTTGAGGGTTCTGTTGCAAGGGACAGAAAGCAGACCGGACTGTGTACAGGTGCTGAGGGGCGGAGCACTGAGGGATTAATGAGTGAGAAGCAGGATCTGTAAGTGAACCAGTGGAGATTCATGAGGGCAGGGCTCACATGTTCCCAGAGCTTGATCAACGATGAGTGGTCTTTGTGTTTGTCGTGCAGCGCCTGCGTGAGGGCGTGGTCAGGGATCTGGAACGGCTCGAGCGCAGGAAAGAGAACCTGCGGATGCTGGAGGAGCAGCGGCTGCTGACCCGACAGCTGGAGGAGGAGAGACGCCGCAGGGAGGCCAGGCTCCACCCACAGGACACCTGAGAAAAGGTAAACACTGTTGTGGACCTACGCTATCGCGTTCCCGAGTCTCCTTACGACTGGGTCACCTGTAATGTTTCTGCTCTTGCGTAGATTGCAGCGGTCACCTGCCCAGGTCTGCCGTACCTGAAGCAGGATGATGGACAGCAGTGGCGAGCAGCTGGTGGGAGGGGAGGACGAGGCAGCCTGCACGTCGGCGTCGGACGGTCTGGAAGAGGGGGAGGTGGAGGGCGAGACGCTGCTGATTGTTGAGTCGGAGGACCAGGGCTCTGTGGACCTGTCACATGACCAGAGCGGCGACTCCCTGACCAGTGACGTGGGTGAGGACACCGACGGGGGGTGGGCCTGCGAGGACATGTCCTTCTACTGCGACCGCTGCCACAAGTGGATCCCCGCAGGTGAGCTGGCCAATCGCAGCGCTCCATTTCTGACGTGACTGACGTCACTACCTTCTCCAGTAGGTGGCGCTACCTGCTGCCGAGCAATCTGAAAATGTGACATCAGCAGACCGCATGCCACCGATTGGCTGGTCAGGTGTGTCATTCTGTGAGTCATGAGAGCGAGTCTTTCGGGAAAATTGAAACCTGCGGCCCACGAGTCTGACAAAACGCCGCGGACCGAGCAGGAGGCACGCCATCGCCTCGGCGTCCTGCTTTGTTCTCGTTCATGTCGCGCACAAGTGATGTCACAGGATGCTCGGCCTTGTTGCTATAACAACCCAACGCAATCAAGTCTGTGGGTTCCCGGCGACACCACAGTTGTAGCTACAGGGTCGGACGATATGCTGAGAGCGTTATGGCGGGAACAAAAGGGATCCAGACGCTCCGCTGCGTTCGTGCTCCCACCGCGTGCCGGCCGGTCCGTCTCACATGGCGCTCAATAAAGCTGTCACGCGAATCAACGGTCGTACCCGCTGAACTCTGAAGCGAGATCTGCACTTCTGCGCGCGGTAGCTTCCTCCACATGGCGCCACCTTCAGGCACGAGCTCCTCCTCGCGTGTGCACGAACGCCGTTTAGCCCAGCTCCAGAACACGGCGTGAGCGTGCTCTCGGTTAAGTGTCACACGACGCGATGGACAATCACATGATTTGAGCCCTAATGTGACCTCTGACCGTGCTGTAAGCAGGTATGAGAGTAAAGGTGAGGTCTGATGTGGTGTGGGTGGAGCCAGACAGGAAGCTGTTAGTCCAGCTCGTCTGCAGCTTCATCGGTTGAGAGCAGGCACTGGTGGTAACCTAGGAGACCCCCAGCAGGTGTGCGGCAGCAGCTGACTCTGTACCTGTGATCGTCCCCAGCTCAGCTCCGCGGCGAGCAGCCGAGCTACCTGAAGGGAGACAACTTCTTCAAATTCGTCTGCTCCGACTGCTCCGAAGATGGCAAGGAGAGCTTTGAGAGGATGAGGCTCACCTGGCAGCAGGTAGGACTTTAGCCCCACCCACACACACAGACACACACCTCAGATATGCGGCGTGCTGACGGCGGCTTCTTCCTGCGACAGGTGGTGATGTTGGCCATGTACAACCTGTCTCTGGAGGGGACGGGCCGGCAGGGCTATTTCAGGTGGAAAGAGGACATCTGCGCTTTCATTGGTCGACACTGGAACTTCCTGCTGGGCTCGAGGTCGGTCGCAGACGGACAATAAAGTTTTGCTCTCCATCGTTAACGTGCCGGCGCTCACGTTCGTGTTGCGCTCTTCTTTGCAGGAAGAAGACGTCCACCTGGTGGAGCACGGTAGCGGGCTGCCTGTCGGTCGGAAGCCCCGCCTTCTTCCGCTCCGGAGCGCAGGAGTTCGGTGAGCCCGGCTGGTGGAAGCTGGTCCACAACCGACCTCCGACCCTGCGACCAGAAGTGGACAAATCCGTGACAAAGACTAAAGGTAAGCCGCGATCGAACGCTGGCTCCCAACTGGACGGTGTCTGTTGACCTCTGACCTTGGACGCCATTTACCCACAGCGTCCAAACCCGTGCTGGACCCGATTATCACCGTGGAGGGTCTGCGCAAACGCGGAGCTCGGAACCCCGTGGAGAACGCCATGCAGCTGAAGGAGAAACGCTCGCGCACTCAGGAGGCCAAAGAAATCCGGCGGGCCCAGAAGGAGGCGGCGGGCGGATACACGGACCATAGCGCTGCCTCCACGCCTGTCAAACTGGGTGGAGGCCGTGGTGCAGGTGGTGGGCGGCGCCCAGATCTGGTCCTGGAGAAGGGCGAGGTCATTGACTTCTCTTCGCTCAGCTCCTCAGACAGAACGCCACTCACCAGCCCGACGCCATCGCCTTCACCTGACTTTTCTGCCCCGGGAACGCCAGCCTCGCATTCGGCGACGCCCAGCCTGCTGTCGGAGGCAGACCTTATCCCTGATGCCATGCCGCCACAGGCGTTGTTCCACGGTGAGGTAACACCTGATTGGTGCAGGGTCATGTGGTTTTATGTGATGTAAGCGCTGATGGCGTGTTCTGCTTCCTCCAACTCAGATGATGAGGAGATGGAGGCGGAGGGGATGATCGACCCGGGAACAGAGTACATCCCGCCTGCCAGTGCCAACCTGGGCACCCGCAAGAAGCTCCGCCCACCACCGCCTCACATCAAGCGTGAAGCAGAGAGCGAGGAAGACGAAGGCCGTGACCACGACTTGGAAGAACCCGTAGGACAAAGTCAAGACACCCCGCTGTCCGCAGGCGGCGGTGGCGGGGGACCTGAGCGCAGAAGGACGACTCATCCGGAGAACGCTGCCGGCAACGCCCAGAGCCCTCGCTACGCCGCTCTCAGTCTGTACGAGGAGAGGATGCTGCTGCGAAGGCTGGACGCTTGCCCGCTCGCGTTGGCCGTCACGCCGCAGGCTAAACGCCTCCACAGGAAGTTGCTGGTTCGCCAGATAAAACGACAGAGGAGGCACCCCCTGCTGGACATTGACCGAGTGGTCAGCGCCACCCTCAGCCTGGTGGGAGGGATCTATGGCGCCCAGGAGGCGGGAGCACAAATCGGCGGCGGTGTGAAAGGGAAGTACTGTACCAGCAGCCAGGAGCTGCGGATTCTCGATCGCTTCCAGGTAACGCACACACTTCCTGTCCGTCCACGTGACGCGCCCGCGTGCACCAATCACTGCAGCTGATGCAGCGTTCACACTGTTCGCTTCACCTGTCCGTGTTTTACAGACGGGCGTCTCCGGCAGGCGAGGCGTCCAGCAGCCGTCCGTGTCCTTCTGGCATCGTCTGATGGGAGCCGAAGGAAGCCTGGAGCAGACCATCAGAAGCCCGTACACCTCCCGCCTCCTCAAACCCTACATCAGGTAAACCTCCGGGTCAGAGCCACACCTGTGGTCGGAGAGTCCTCTGAGCTTCCTGCGAGGTGGAGGTTTAGGGCTGTGCGATATGACCAGAATCTCACGTCCCGATATAAGACAGCTATCGTCCGATAACGATATAAATCACAAATGTAACATTTTCTGTAAGTTCTGTAAGTTTTTAACGATGCATGAAACGACACGTTTTTAGACATAAGTTGTAACGGCGCCGTTTTCTTTGAGTATTTATTACACGGCGTGCTGCGGGGAAAAGCCTGTTCTAACGTTTGAGTCTAAGCTTTATTTTTTAGCATCCGTAAACACTCTGCATCTTTCATGTGATTCAGTTTACTTTGAAAAGTCTCAACAGGATCTTGAGCTTTATTGTGAAAGGTTTATGTGGAACATAAACAAGCGGACATGCAATGGTTTTACCATCGTTGTTGCTAACGACGACGCATAAAACCAGGCGCTTGTGCGTCCGTAGTGTTTATATTAAATCTAAGAGAAAGAACTTTAAGAAATGAATAATAACTACAGGGACATCAGAACATGAAAAATATTACCGCAAACAGTTTATTTTGCGACACCACGAAACAAACGATAGCGTAAAATGAAAGATGTTTTTATATCGTTATATGGAACAGCCCTATGGAGGTCCACATCCGCGTTCTCCATCTTTCTTTTCTTTTGTCTAGGCGGGACTACGAGAGCCGTCCGCCGAAGCTCCGGCTGCTGGCCGAGATCCGAGCGTACCCGCACAGGAAGGAGCCGGGCTGGGCACCTGAACCCGACGCTCCAATCGACTACTGCTACGTCCGTCCAAACCACATCCCCTCCGTCAACGCCATGTGTCACGACAGCTTCTGGCCAGGTAGCACGCTTGCCCGTTACGCCCCGTGGCGCCGTCCGGCCGTGGCTCAGACCTCCGTCTGCTCCTCCCACAGGTGTGGATCTATCCGAGTGCCTGCAGTACCCTGACTTCAGCGTGGTCGTCCTTTACAAGAAGGTGGTGGTGGGCTTCGGCTTCATGGTGCCGGACGTGAAGTACAACGAGGCCTACATCTCCTTCCTGCTCGTCCACCCCGAGTGGAGGCGGGCCGGCATCGGGACCTTCATGATTTACCACCTGATCCAGGTGCGACTGCAGGTGGGCGGGTCGGGGCGTCCGTGCTGCTGCGACCATCCTAACGTGTGTGTGTTTGTGCGTGTTTCAGACGTGTATGGGGAAGGACGTCACGCTGCACGTGTCGGCCAGCAACCCCGCCATGCTGCTGTACCAGAAGTTCGGTTTCAAGGCCGAGGAGTACATCCTGGACTTTTATGATAAATATTACCCCGTGGACAGCGCAGAGTGCCGCCACGCCTTCTTTCTGCGACTGCGGCGCTGAGCCCCGTCCGCAGCTGACCTGCACCTGAGGCAGGTGTGCAGCTGTCAGTGCTGTGAGGAACATCTGGGACTGTGTGTGTGCTGCTGTTTGTGTTTCTGAGGTATTAAAACCAACGTGCTGAAGCTCCACCTGCTCTCTCGCCTGCTTTACACTCGATCGCCCTCCATCCTAACCACTCGCTGCAGTCTGCCATCAGCACGCTGCTGGGAGCGAGCAGGACAGGCAGGAACTGTTACTCTGCACATTTCAAATCCAGGTGCGCTCTCACGCCACGCGGTGTGCACGCAGACGTTAACAGCGCTTCAGTTAGAGCGCCAAGTTTCAAGTGTTACTGTCATGTACAGATAAACAGAGCAGCCACATCTACCCATAATGAAATTCTTTGGCTCGTGCTCCTCAGCTTTACATGAGCATATGGAGAGTGTGCAGAAAATAGCAGAAACAACAATGAAAAAGAGAAAAGGATTCAATATTTAGAGAATTGATGACAAGTTGGTTTTTACAGGCTGTGCAAAACTTGTGCAATGAGCATGTAAGTGGCATTAGTTGAAGTGACAGTCCTGTAATCGTAGTGAGTGTTTAATGGTGTGTATACTGTCAGCAGTTCAAAAGCCTGATGGCTTGTGGGTAAAAACTGTCTTTGCATCTGGTAGTGCGGGTCTGGATGCTCCTGCTGGACGTGTGAAAAGTCTGTGGCTGGGATCTGCTGCGTCTTCCTCATGCAGCGCTGTCTGCACAGATCCTGCAGGGCTGCCAGTTCAGTCCTGGTGATGCGCAGTGCTGATCTCACCGCCCCCTGCAGAGCATTACAGCTGCCGTACCAGGCGGTGATGCAGCCAGTCAGAATACTTTTAATGGTGCATCGATAGGTTGTTCGTATTCTGGGGTTCATGCTGAACCTTCTCAGGCGCCGCAGGAAGAAGAGCCGCTGTCTTGCTGCTCTTGTGATGACACCAACATGGTGTGACCAGCTCAGATCCTCGCTGATGTTGATGCCCAGGAATCTGAATCAGCTGACTCTCTCCACTTCTGCTCCACGATGTGGATGGGGCGTGGCCTCCTCTCCTGTAATCCACGATGAGCTCCTGGTTTTACCAGCATTTATACATGTGCACAAACAAAGAATTACTGAAGCGAAGTCATGCTCTCATCGTTCGGTCTGAGCCGGCACACTGGACGTCAGTCGTAAGATAATCTAAATCTAATTTGGCATCTTAATGTAAGATAATCATAACGTGCTTTACTGTAAGTTTACCTTTAAATCCATTTTACTTAAAGAGGCTTTTTCTCACTGGAGGATTACATACATATCACATTCATATTAATTACGAGGCACTTTGTTTGGCAACCCTCCCATGCAGAAAGATGTGAACACCTCTATCCTGCACATGCTCAGTTCATCGGGGTCAGACAGCCTGGTGTCAGAGGTGAAGGTGACAACTGGTTTATTTCCAGAACCACCAGCAGGGGGAGCTGCAGGAAACATTTCTGGACACTTTAACTCTGACACGTGATTGTGTGCAGGGTATTTGCCATTGTGTTTATGTTGTTGATGCAGTGTAACTAGTTAATAATAACAAAACCCAACAATCATATGACCCCCTATGAGCAGCACTTTGGTGACAGTGGGAAGGAAAAACTCCCCTTTAACAGGAAGAAACCTCAGGCAGTAGAAACCTCAGTAGTACACACAGCGGATGGAGCAGTTTTTATCAACAGTAGCTAACCTCCACCCGGCTGGCTGTCCGAGCCGAGGCAGTCACAGTCTGGAGGGCTCAGAGAGCCGTCTCGACTCTTCACGTTTATCCAAGTTTGTGTCACCAGAAGAAACTCCAGATATCGAGAGGTGAAGAAGTCATTCAGTCTTATCTGTTAGTGACCGGCCATGAACCAGAGCAGCCTGCTTCACACAGGTCACAGGCCGGATGAAATGCACAACCCCGGGGATGAAGGCTCCGCCCTCCCTCTGCTGAGGCTGACAGGGACATGTGGAGGCTCAGGTACGATCCCCCGGGCGAGGAACCACCTGAGGTCCAGGACCACAAGAACACAGCAATGCCTCATTAGACAAGGACTAAACTTTACCAACACACCAGCCCGTTTCACCGTCTGTGGTTGTGGAATCATGCTGCCAGTGTCACCTGTGCAGGTGTTCAGTAAATGTTGTATGGGTGGTGTTCATGGTTAGCTTTGTCAGACTGTTAGACAGTAAGCTGTGACTGAAACATACGTGGAGGATGAGTGTGGACTGTCCTTGTACCTGATGAAGGTCAGTCTGAAGCGC
This sequence comes from Mchenga conophoros, assembly GCF_057382185.1. NCBI lineage: Eukaryota > Metazoa > Chordata > Actinopteri > Cichliformes > Cichlidae > Mchenga > Mchenga conophoros. The sequence goes on from NC_140531.1 coordinate 43,354,708, forward strand.
CGGGTCGCCCCCTGCAGGAGCAGCAGTACACAGAAAGGTCTCAAACCTTAAACCATTCTGTAATTTCCAGCTGGGGGCGACTGTCCAGAGGTCTGATTTTTTTTTAATGTGTGTGTGTTAGTCTCCATAGGGAAATAGTTCCTCTGCATTGAACCCATTCACCCAGTGAAGCAGTGGGCAGCCACCAATGCAGCGCCCGGGGAGCAGTGTGTAGGGACGGCACCTTGCTCAGGGGTACCTCAGGGTAGCCGTTCAGTGGAGTTGAACCCCCGACCTTCCGATCATGGGGCCACCACTCTACCTACTGAGCTATCCCTGCCCCCTTTTTTTTTTTTTTTTTTTTTTTTTTTTTTTTGAATTAAAGTCTGAGAGAAAATGAACATCCTGATGACCTCTGACCTCCGTGAACTCTTTACTTGCTGCTTTCAGGTGTTTTGAAGTTTATTTTGGAGGAACAGGAAGCAGCGCACCATAAACGAGATCAGGTACTTGTTTTTCTGTTTTATGGGCGGAGCTGTTAAATCAGACTCTAAAATAAAGAAGTCTCATCCCGAAATATTTTATTACTTGAACCTTGGCAGACACCTCGACACGTAAGTAAAGTTTATTTATTAAGCGCTTTTCGTAGACAGTCACAAAGCGCTGTACGCGAAGGTTAAGATAAACAGAACGTTAGTAATAAAATAGACAATATAAACAATATCAAAGTTAAATGTAAATAAAAAATGTTCAAGGCGTTGATCAACAGAAGGCTTGTTTAAACTGAAACAGCCTTTGTACAGCTTGGAGGCAAGAAAGAGAAGATCTGTCCAAGCTGGTAAACAGGACGTGACAATAATCTAAACAACGACACAAATGCATGAACACTTTTCCAGATCAGCTGAGGAGACCATATGTCGCCGTTTAGAAATGTTCCTTAAATGAAAGAAACAGGAACGAGACAGAGATTTTACAGAGTCGAGGCCCAGAGACGAATCAGATATTTGACTTAACAGAAAGAAGCAAGAACCTGACTGACTTCAGATTGTAGTCCAGGATGAGTTACGATCGTTGTCTCGGTCTGGTTTGTGTTTAAAACAAGGTAGTTGTTAGAAAGCCAATCAGAAACCTGAGTTAAGCACTGGACTAGGGTGGACAGCGACTCCAGCTGAGCAGGCTGACACATGCAGCTGAATGTCATCGGCATAGAAATGATAAGAAATGACTGAATAATGCAGCTAATGGAAGCATGAAAATAATAATGGACCCAAAACTGAACCCTGTGGAACCCCACAGGTTGGGGGGCGACGTTAGAGGTGAACCTGTCAGTCCTAACAGTAAAGCTCCTGTCTGATAAGTAGGAAGAAAACCAGGTAAGCCGGAGCCAGATATATGCGCCAAAACCTGTTAGCTTGTTAGCGTTTTTATGGTCAATGCTATCGAAGGATGCGCTGAGACAAAGCAAAACGATCACAGAACAATTCCTGCATCAGAACCCACCAACAGATCCCAGCGATCCGGTCTCAGTGGAAGCCGGACTGAAAGGGTCCAAAATCTGTAATCTGCATGTCTGCGCTGACAGGAAGCGATGTCACTTTCTGAGCTGTACACATTGTGTGATTCTTACTCTGAATCTGAATAAGTACGCGGGACCACTGTGTGCGGTAAGACCATCTCTTTTACTTCCTGTATTACCATCTACCGGCATGCATTGCCAGTGCGTAACACGTAATTACACAATCAAACAGTGAACACATACTGCCCATACAACAAATGTACCAGAGACAATTATGAATACACCACATCTCCCCTTTTAAACAAAAACAGAATATTCCTTTTCTCAGGACAGAACTTCTCTTTTTCAAAGCCATACAAGAACATCTGGCAAACAATCTGCATTACATTTTTAACCTTTTGTTTTTGTTTTCTTGTTCTTTTCTTTTTTTAACAACTCTTTTTAGCTTTATTTTACTGTGCTCTACAAAACCCTTATAACACAGTTACATAACAACAACCTTTTTTTTTTTCTTACAGATCTAACTTTTTAGGTTTAACTATTGGCCTCCCTGACTTGGTTCTGACCACATCAGTGTTAACAGGTGTAGCAGGGATCACACTGGGTGTTTGAGGCTTCTGCAACACAGGCACATTAGCAGGTTCATGCACAGGTGAACTTAAAGGAATCAAATGCACACGATTACGCCTCACAGTCCCTTGTGGTAACTCCACTGTGTATGATCGGGGTGTAGAGTGATTTTGGATAACAGTGCCTGTAGTTTTGACATCAGTCACCCAAACTTGCTCTCCTGGGGACAGGCTGCATAAAGGTTTTGCGCGGTGGCGCCTGTTGAAGTTTGCCATGTCCATCATCCTCTTCTCCCTTTCCTTTCGAGCGAGCAGTGCGTTGTCCGGCAGTGTGGGCTCCAGCTGCGATGGAAGCATCGGCAGTGTGGTTCGCAGACGTCTGCCCATTAAAAGCTCTGCAGGGCTGTATCCGGACTGCAGTGGTGTAGCTCTATAGGCAAGAAGAGCTAGATAAGGATCAGCTGCTTTTTTCAGAAGATTTTTTACAGTCTGCACAGCACGTTCTGCTTCTCCATTACTTTGCGGAAACTTGGGACTGCTTGTGATGTGTTTGAAGCCGTATGCTGCTGCAAAGTCTGTAAAGATTTGACCTGAATACTGTGGTCCATTATCAGACATGAGGACCTCTGGGATGCCGTGACGGGCAAAGAAAGATTTCAGGTGAGTAATGACATCGTTTGATTTTGTCCTGTTTAACAAAGCAATCTCAACAAATCTAGAGTGATAGTCAACAGCGAGAAGGTAAGTTTTCCCTCCCAGCTCGAAAAGATCTGTGCCCACTCTCTGCCATGGGCGGGCAGGGTATTCTGTTGGCATGAGTGGCTCACTGTTATTGTGTCTTTCTTGAATACACGTTTTGCACTTGAGCACCATCTCAGAGATTTGTTGACTCAGCCCGGGCCACCACACTGTTTGGCGTGCACGAGCTTTACATTTTACAACACCTTGATGTCCTTCGTGTAGTTTTTCCAGCACCTCGTTTCTCATTGCTGAAGGAATGACAAGCCGTGTGTCTTTTAACAAAAGGCCGTCTTCAACAGTGAGCGTGGCTCGGTCAGGCCAGTAATTTCGCAGTAAAGGCTCTTGTTTTGCATGTTCTGGCCAGCCTTCGGTGCACATGTCCATGACGCGAGCACACACACTGTCGCTTTTCAGTTGTTCCTTCAGTGTTTGCATATATGATGAACTGACAGGCATGTTTGCTACAATACTGTCGACATATATGTCTGTGCTTTCCATTAGCTCTTTGTCTGACAGGTTCATTGGTTTTTTCAGAGGTGAGCGGGACAAAGTATCTGCTGTCCAGAGCGATTTCCCTGGGGCGTACTGCACAGTGTACGAGTAACGCATGAGTCTCATTCTGAATCGCTGGATCCTGGGTGGCAAGAGATCCAGAGCTTGTCCTCCCAGTAAGGAAACGAGAGGTTTGTGGTCCGTTTCAAGACAAAAATGTTTACCAATCAGGAAATCACGAAAACGCTCACACGCCCATGTAGATGCCAGTGCCTCTTTTTCCACTTGTGCGTATCGTTGTTCTGTAGGAGAAAGGGACCTCGATGCATACGCCACTGGTCGCCATCCTTCTTCCCACAGCTGCAAAAGAACACCTCCGAGACCATAGGATGAAGCATCTGCTGATACTTTAATGTCTCTGTTGGGGTCATACATTGCGAGCACTGGGGGTGAGGTCAGGGCATCTCGTAATGTTTTGAAAGCTCTCACTTGGTCAGTTCCCCAATACCATGCGTTCTTTTTGGAAAGAAGATCTCGCAGGGCTTTGTCTTTTTCAGCTAAATGGGGGATGAACTTGCCCACTTGATTCACCATGCCCAGAAAACTGCGCAACTCTGACACATTAGTTGGCTCTGTCATTTCTGTAATTGCCTCCGTTTTCTTCGGGTCAGGACTGATTCCTGTATCCGCTATGATGTGACCCAAGAAAGCAACCTTGCTCTGGGAGAGCTCGCATTTTTCAACATTCAGCGTTATGCCTGCTTTTTCCAGTCTTTGCAGTGTAGCATGGAGACGGGAATCGTGCTCCTGATGGTTACGTCCCCACACCAACACATCGTCAATGTGACACACCACTCCTTCGAGACCCTCGATGACCTCCGCCATCATGTGCTGAAAGTGTTCGGGCGCTGAGTTGATCCCAAACGGTAGGCGGTTAAAGTGGAACCGCCCAAAGGGTGTGATGAAGGTGGTGAGTTTGGCAGACTCATCGGACAGGGGAATCTGCCAGAAGCCCATGTTGGCATCCAGTTTGCTAAACACTTTGGCTCCTGCGAGCATTCCGAGACTTTGTTCAACCGATGGCAGCACATATTTTTCCCTGCACACATACTCATTTAGTCCGGTAAAGTCTACGCAAAGTCTTAGCCTAGGGCTGTTTTTCTTTGGAACAACAACCATGCCGGCACACCAATCCGTTGGTTCCTCAACTCGGGTAATGACACCAAGCTCTTCCATTCGTTGGAGTTCCTCTTTTACCCTTCCCATCAGAGGCAGAGGAAGCCTTCGCGGAGTTTTGAGTGAGTACGGCACAGCATTCGGTTTGAGTTTAATGTGATAGGCCCGCTGCACTTTCCCTAGACTATTGCAAAGTTTAGGGTAAGTAGTCTTCAGAGTGTCCATTGAAACCGCGTCAACTCGCACCAGCAGGCCAAGAGCTGTAATGGCGGGCAGGCCTAGCAGTGGAGTGCTCAGGTTTCTTACAACATAGACCTTCTCTGTTGTCTGTTTCGCTCCGTAGTTGAGCTGTAGCTTTGTAAAACCTGCAACGTCCAGTGGTGTTTTTCCAGGGCCTAACAAAGGTTTTTCTGGCTGCTGGAGAACTGGTCTGTGTTCGTTAGCAAAAATCTTTGATAAGTCCGAGTCAGCTATTACAGTCACATCTGCTCCAGTATCCAGTTTGAAAGTGATTTTTGCATCTTTCACTTGTATGTTGGCTGTCCACGCCTGGCCGTCACTGGAAACTGAGCCTAGGAAGAAACCTTGCTCCTCTTCCTCCTCAATACTTTGCACTGTCTTGCTTTGTCTGCAGACTCGCTGGTAGTGACCTTTTTTTCCACATAAATGACATTTTGCATCATTTGCTGGGCACTCAGGTTTCGGATGTGGAGAGCCTCCGCACTTGTAGCATTTGTTACTTTGTCTCTTGCTATATTGCTGTTGTGTTTTGACAGTTTTATTTTTGAACATGTTGAACTTTGTTTTGTCGTGCTTTTGTATCACTCTGTCAACTGTTTTCGCATTTACATGCATTACATTTGTTTCACTTCTCAAAGCTGACTGTTGCTTTTTGATTTCTTCTGACTGCCTGGCCATATTTATAGCTTTATCCAAGTCCAAGTCTTTTTCCATCTGCATGCGCTCAGACAGCCTCGTGTCGGCCAAGCCCACTACTATTCTGTCTCTTATCAGCTCATCGTGGAGCGGTCCGTAGTTACAGTGCTCTGCTAATGCATGCAAGGCAGTCACGAATGCATCAACAGTCTCATTCGGCTCTTGTTTGCGCATATTAAAACGTGCGCGCTCATAAACAACATTTTTCCTGACAATGAAAAAGTTGTGGAAGCTATCTCTCACTTTAGCATAGTCCCGTTGGTCTACATCACTTAACTTTAGTCCTCTCAGGACGTCATCCGCTTCGTCTCCCATACAATATATGAGAGTGTTCACTTGATTTTCCTCCGAGCTCGCAGACAGATTACTTGCCTGACGGAATCTCTCGAAGCGACGGACCCATCTTGTCCATTCGTGTGGTTTGGAAAAATCAAAGGGCTCCGGTGGTTGGATGCTAAACGTAGCGCTGGGAGTGCTAGCCGCGGTGCTAACTCCTGCCCTCGGACGATCGTCTACGTCGTCATTCGGCATTTTGTTTCCACCTTCCCCTTCTCCTCACACTCGGCAGATGTATGGAGTCTTACGAGTCACACAGCACTTCTGACACCATGTGTGATTCTTACTCTGAATCTGAATAAGTACGCGGGACCACTGTGTGCGGTAAGACCATCTCTTTTACTTCCTGTATTACCATCTACCGGCATGCATTGCCAGTGCGTAACACGTAATTACACAATCAAACAGTGAACACATACTGCCCATACAACAAATGTACCAGAGACAATTATGAATACACCACACACATCACTTCACGTTCAGACCAATCAGAAAAAAAATCAGCTTCATCGTGAGTTCATGATTCCCAGTTTGCCCAGTCCAGTCTGAGACGCCAGCAGAGACGCCATGCTGCTGCAGCCCAAGCTCGCCGCCACATCATACGCCGTCTGACCCGCAGCGTTCCTCCGCCTCACGTTGGCCTTACAGCTGAAACCAGGGACAGAGAGGATGATGTCATTATGACAAGTGGGAGGAGCAACAACTGCAGGTACTGTGCTGCATTCAGTAGCAACTTGGAACTTTCAATCTCAGTCAGACCCGGCACACTGTTGCCACACCAACCGTCTCTCGTTCAAGATCTAAGAAGCTTTGACTCTGAAACACACCTGCAGGCGGCCGTGTTTACACAGAGACACTGAATGCAGCATTTAACTCAGACTCACCTGAGCAGGACCTCAGCACACGGCACACCTGCAGACCCCAGTGCTGCAGCTTCATGCAGAGCAGTGTTCTTCATCCTGAGGAGGAGGAGGAGTGTCACCACACATGAGCATCACAGGGTCTAAATAATGGAAGCTAGTAGCTACAAGGACCAATCAGAGGGCTCCATCAGCACCTCATCCAGAATCTGAAGCAACCAGTGTGCGGGCAAGTTTCAGGTAAGTACAGTGAAGTGGGCGGAGTCTATGGGATGTTGTTATGATGAATGAAGACCTTGAAGGTGATCTGCTCAATCCACGAGACTGAGAACCGTCAGCCAATCCGAATCATGCATGAAATCAGCTGATAATAAATCAATTTGTTGATCAATTATTAAGTCATGTACTAACAGAGACTTGGAGGAGAGAGACCTAATATTTAATAATCCACATTTCACTGTTTTACTCTTTGGTTCAGATGTGGATACTGTATTGTTCTTTCTTTGTAATTGTTTATGTTTAAGTTGTTTGTTGCTGGTTTTTAGTTTGTTCTTTGTCTTTTTGGAAGCTGACACAGTCTCTATGGAGATGGGTTTTTGGGGGGGTAGCAGGAGGAGAGAAGCTGCAGAGAGGCGTGTAAGACTGCAACTCTGCTTCCTGGTCCCAACTCTGGATAGTCATATTTTGGGGGGTTTAATAAATTTGTCCATATTTCTAGAAATGAGAGCTGCTCCATCCAAAGTGGGATGGGTGCCGTCTCTCCTAACAAGACCAGGTTTCCTCCAGAAGGTTTGCCAATTATCTACGAAGCCCACATCGTTTCTGGGACACCACTCAGACAGCCAGCAGTTTAAGGAGAACATGCGGCTAAACATGTCACTCCTGGTCTGATTGGGGAGGGGACCAGAGAAAACTACAGAGTCCCACAAAGTTACACACCGATTCAATATTGATTTTAGTGACCTCCGATTGGCGTAACCGGGTGTCATTACTGCCGACGTGAATTATGATCTTACTGAATTTACGTTTACCCTTAGCCAGCAGTTTCCGGTTTGGGGTTGCTGCTCTGGTACTGGGGGCGGGCCCTCAGTAGACACACCTGTGGGATCACGTGTCACCTTGCTCTAGCTGTAAAAAAATAAAAAATAAAAACCTGGTCTTACCGTCCAGACTGTTGGTCGACGTCGGCGCCTCGCTGCACCAAAACAGGTAGGACGTCATGGTGACCATTTACCACGGCAACAGCCAAGGCGTGTAGGCCATCGCTCCGGCAGCAGGAAGGGTCCGCCCCCTGGCGAACAACCGCACACACAAATGTAAAGCGCGTCAGGTGACCCTGAGCAGGCTGTTGGTGCACGCAGAGGATGGTACCTGGTCCAGGAGCTGCTGGATGACGCCGACCTCACCTCGACCCGGACCCAGCTCCGTCAGCAGCTGAACGTCCTTCACCTGCAGCCAGACAGCCAATCAGAGAGGAGCATGAACAGGTACAATCAGCGAGGAACTGAACTCAGCTGTGGGCGGAATTTCTCACCAGCGGTTTGGGCGTCAGGTAAGGTTTGGAGGGTGGAGCCGAGAGCTGGTCACTTCCTGTCCGACACCAAAATAAAAGCACAGATCGATCAGCAGCTTCTGATTGGCTGATGTAAATGAAAAACCAATCACACTTTCTTCGATTGAACATGGCGCACACACACACACGTACACTGACACAGA
>NC_140531.1:43368028-43435528 GCF_057382185.1 Mchenga conophoros
GGGCTGGCTGTACTTCCTGCTGCTGCCTGCTGCTCCATGATGCCCCGCCCCCGGCTTTGAACCATCCAGAGTGTAAAAGATCAGAACACCTGCAGAATCTGCACAGACACACCTGTCACATGACCTGCTGGATAGATGGATGCTGGGTGGATGAGCAGACGGTTGGTGTTCTACCTGACTGGATGGACACAGGTGTGCTCGTGTCGATGTGGTTCTTGGCTCGATGAGTCTGCAGGTGGATGATGGGAATGATGAGCGGAGCTGACACTGCCCCTGCTGCCATGACAACAACTGTCTGCCAACCAATCAGTTAGTCAATAAATCAGTTGTTCGGTTCCCTTTCAGACAGTAAGACGTCCTCGCCGGCTTTGTCCCAACATAGTTTCACTCATTCATGTTTTTACTCAGTTACTTCTGCTGAGTAGCCTCATACTGTCTCATGCATCTGTAAAATACATGGATGGAGCTGAATCTGTGTCCCAGCACAGAGAACAAACCAAAGAACCGACCGCCTGCTGCACAGAGCAGAGAACCTCATATCATAACAACAGGGGCGATAATGAACCCTCTGTACACAGAAGCCGGGCGACCAACACGCAGCACGCGTTGGTCGCTCTAGCATCGGTCCATGAAACGAGGCAGGAGCCTGATGGATACGAACGAGCGGTGTCCGACAGGAGGGCGGGGATGTCAACGTGCACCTGGGCCGCATAGGTGGTGGCTCATGTTCCTGTAGCTTTATTCTGTAGTACAGAATTCACCTGCTTGCTGCTACTACTGCACATTCACCTAATGTATAAACTATATATATATAATGTTCTTCCTCTCCCGCCCCCCCATTTTTGCACATGTCGAGGAGCGTGTCAGGTTACATTTCACGGTGTGTTATACTTCTATAACTATGCATGTAACAAATAAAGAGCTTTGAACCTGTACGGCGGTTTGCAAACACCTCCGTCAGATTTCAGGCTCTGCAGTTCTCAGCAGCTTAGTGCGGCCACATCAAACCGCTTTGGAGTGATTCCCCCACTGAACAGTCCTGATCCAGAACCTTTACTTGGAAGAACAAAGCCAGTGCTGACCCACTGCCAGGTGCTACAGCCTTTCCTGGAGGCTGGTCGCCATCCTCTGAGCTAGACCCAGCAGATGCTTGCCCGACTCTTTGTGTTGTTTGTTAAAATGATCTACCATTGATAAAAAGAGTGTAAAGTTCTAGCTGATCCACCACATTAATTTCATTTTCACATGTCGTGTAGCTTTCTGGATGTTATCCTCATTGGGCTACATACTTATTTATCATACAGACTATACAACACTGAAAATCTAAAATCACATATTTTAAGTAACCGAGATGTTTCATTATTTGGTGTAAAGCCAATTAAACAGACTATGTATATATCCACGTGTATGCTTACTGCATTTGATGTATTTAACCAAATTTAATACATATTACAGAATGAAACACCTGTGGAAAGAAACGGCTTTGATTTTGCCACCTCATCTTGTGATGTAGCATAACTTAAGCAGCAAGGAAGGTGATAAGTAAATAGCATTAGCAGACAACTGAAGTTCTTTTTAAGCATACTTTATTGCTAGCATCTCCCTTTTACCATAAAACAATCAATCAGGCATGCAAAAATCCCACTGGCTTTATACAAGACTTTGCCCACACCTGACCTCGTTAGTCCCTACCATTGAACAAAATAGGTCAAACCAAATAATACAATTCTAAACAAAGAACAGGAATAAAGTCATGCATGAAACTGACAAACTCATTTACTCAACTAAATGGTTTGTAAAGTAAAACACTGCATACAATATAACTCAAAAGGCTACTTTAAAGAAAACAAACAATACTATACAAAATGAAAAACCCTCCATTTGGTTACACCCAGTGATCCAATCATTGACCTCATGACCCTATATAAACAGGAAGTAGTGGGCGGCCCTTCCCACACACCCGTCTCACATACAGGACCTGAATGCACAACATGGACACCATGGTAAGTATAACCAAAGCAACATAAAGAAACATAATTTACTAGACATGTGCCTGTAAACAGAAGAGAATTCAGATGATCTGATGGTTAGTAGTGTTTGCTTTAAAACACATGCATGGATGTAAAGAATGTAACTACTGCTACCACAAACAAAACCCGGGATATTGTGTGTTAAGAGAAGTTACACCAGCAATGTCTAAATTAAAGCATTATGGCTGACTGTAAAATAACAGAACACAGAATAACAATATACGCAAGTGACAAATGGCAAATGAATTCTGTCCTAGCCACTTTGTCACACATCTGATTTCCATGCCACCCTAAGAACATGTCTTTAGATGCGCCCCTGCTCCCGGTGACCGTCTGTCTTCTCATCTGTCGTCTCCAAACATCACAGCGGGTCTCACAGCCTTCTACATCAGGCCAGACACTCGTCTCCACCACCCGTGACCCAGTGGGACATGCAAGTTACTGGTGTGAGTCCTCTGAGAGGACTGAGGTGTTAACATCTCAGGTTTCTGGGAGGGTTTCCTGTTTTCCTGAAGGTTTACCTGAACAAAGCCTGTGATTGGTCCCCGTGTCTTTACCGTCTCTTTGTTAGTTTGACTGAAGCTGCTCTTACTTTCAAGACTTCAAGACTTCAAGGTTCTTTATTTGTCACATGCATAGTTATACAAGTATAACACACAGTGAAATGTAGCCTGACACTAGGGTTGCCAACTCCCTGAAAAATAAATAAGGGACACCTCGTGGCCAGGGCCGGGCGACCCAGTTGTCTTCACCCTTCCCAGTGTGGTGAATTTTCTAGCTCTTTTTTTGTGTGTGAAATTATTTTTTTAACCCTTTGACTTGAAGTTGATTTAAGTAGATGCATATTCTATTCTTTGTGATATGAACACATGTGAAACAAATGATCATTTAGCCATTTATTTTTAGCTCAAAATGACAACATTAACACAGTAAAACAGGTCTCTTTCTTAAACAGAAGCCTGTCATGCTTAACTTTTGAGAATATAAGTAAATCTTTCTTTAAAAGAACTCTGTCCTGCTTAACTTAAAATAATAGAAAACAATAGAAAGAAAAATATTCTTGTAACAGTGCACATTTAGTGCATTTAGTACAATTGGCTTCAGTTGAAATATTATTTCAGCTTTTCTAATGCTAATCAGCTGCTCCTGTTTGTAAACCCGCTTGTTCCCATGATTACGCATCATAACTCATCATCATTATTCATCTATGTATTACTTTTATGTATTAGTCATCTATTTGTTGTAATCATCTATCCTTGCAGTCGTTTATTACACAAAATAAATTATATTATCACACTTCTGGCCACATAGCACTGATATTCACTGCACATGCCCATATTAACTTTTTCCAGCCAGGTGTTTTCCTTTTCCCATTCTTCCCTTTCTCTGAGGGGAACAAACATTGCTGCTCTAACGCTGGGCTCACACTGTGCGGTTTTAGGCCCATTTTGAGACGATTTTTGAGTCGTGCGACCGATTTGGTGATCGGACCGATTTTGGCCTTCATCGTGCGTCGTGTAGTATACGTGGGGTAACGAGAAGTGATTAACACCTCACGACCAGCTCCCGATCATCAATCGCTCGTGAGGTTCTCACCACAGCCGCTCACACTGCTCGCGCGCAAACACGTAAACGTTGGTGAAAAAGACGGAGCAGCACGGCTGTGCAGCGTGTGGTCTGGACACAAGCGATGGAGGCACAACTTGGAGAACTTTGGAAAGCTCATCCGAGCCTTTTCGATGTGGCATCACAAAATGATCACGACCACAACAACCGTGAAAACAGTTGGATTTACACTGCTGCTCAATCACAGCTGCCTGATGAGTGTTTTTCATTAGCAATTTGGCAAAGTTGATGGTGGTGGTGTGTCTGTGTGAGTGAAAGACGGAGAGAGAGAGCGACAGATTTTCTGTTATAACCTTCATGTTATGGAGGCACAGTTTCCGTATTTTAAGGGACGGTTGGCAACCCTACCTGACACGCTCCTCGACATGTGCAAAAATGGGGGGGGGGGTGTAGAGGAAGAACATTATATCTATCTACATATAGTATATACACTGGGTGAATGTGCAGTAGTAGCAGTAGCAGCAAGCAGGTGTTTTTTTCTGAGCCTTTGAATGGGGCCGGTTCTGGTTCGATGAACTGCGTATGGCCGGGACACGCCGGTAAATAAAAACAAACAGAGACAGTGTTCTTACCTGGATGAAGGCCCAGGTGATCACCGGGACTGCTGCCGAGTTTACCGGAGTGTCACCATAGCAACGGGCTCTGTCCGCGGGGACGCTTGTTTTAAACGCCTAAACGACAGAGGTGGGCGGTGCTGCCAGTTGTAGTTGTAGTACCCGCCCACCAGTTAGAAACGTACCCTTTAAAGTTTACATTGGTGAAAAATGACCGTAAAATTTAAAGTCATATATTTCTATATGTGATATATTTTATAAATCACCGGGACAAGCTGCTGTACGTCATCGTCACAGGAACAGAGGCCGCCGGCCTAATACTGAAAAAGACCAGTCAAATAAATTTATTTAAATAAAATTAAGCAAAGAAAGAAAGAAATACTGTGACACAGTCAGGCCGGGTATCTATGCTTAAACACAAACAAAAGATCGGGATCTGACCGCGGTGTGTTTTTTAATCAGGCGGATTTCAGGACGCTTCCGGTCGCTTGGGACACGGAAGGACCCCAGCGTGTGCTCGCAGTCAGTCACAATATTAGCTCACAGGCTAACTTAGTAACAGCCCCGCGCAGGCAGGAAGCGCTGGAGATGGCTGAGGTGAAGGTGAAGAAGGAGACGAACCTGTCGGACCCCGTGGAGGTCGAGAACAGGTGAGGGGAGGAGCGGGGCCGGCGGGCCGCTCTGTCCGCGCACCGGACTCCGGACGAATACTGTCGCAATTATCGCCTGTACGGTTCTGCTCGCGCACACAGCGCCTGCGTGCAGGTCATGAACGCGCGTTCACACTGCCCCGCACTGATGGTCACTTCGGCGTTAATCAGAGTCATCAGCTGGCGTCGCACGACCAACATCTGGACATGTTCTGGTCTTTAATGGCGCCTCTGAGCTAAAGTTTGTGCCTGCTGCTCTTCATGTGCAGCCTGAGCAGCCGAGACAGCAGGCGCAGAAAACGATTAAAACTCAGAGTTTAAACAGAAACAGGTTTACTGTGATTTTTACCTGGTGTGTGCGTGCGTGTGTTTCAGGATCAAAGAGCTGTGTCAGCAGTTCCCTCAAGGTATCACGGACCAGGTGATTCAGAACGACATGCCTCACCTGGAGCCACAGCAGAGAGCCATGGCCATCAACAAGCTGCTCTCATTGGTCAGTCTGATGATTTCCCTCACCTCCAGAGCGTGAGGAGAATGGCGCTCTTTTTCACTCTGTGTGCTGAGCGGGCAGCAGGTTGATGAGGTGGTGTTTGTTTCAGGGTCAGCTGGACCTGCTGAGGAACAGTGCAGGTCTCCTGTACAGACTGAAGGACTCACAGAGCACCAGGTAAACACACACACAGGTGTAGGAGTGTACTTCCTGTCAGGTGATTGCTGGTGTCTGAGCTGCTTCCTGTCTGTTCTGTCTCAGTAAAATGAAGGGCTCAGACAACCAGGAGAAGCTGGTCTATCAGATCATCGAGGACGCAGGAAACAAAGGTAACTGAGTACTTCCTGTCCCCGTTTGGCTCGCTGCCGTGGCGCGCCGTGACGTCTGCATCTCTCTGCAGGAATCTGGAGCCGAGACATCCGCTTCAAGAGCAACCTGCCTCTGACCGAGATCAACAAGATCCTGAAGAACCTGGAGAGCAAGAAGCTCATCAAAGCTGTGAAGTCTGTGGCCGTGAGTCCGTCACGATCAATAATGGCTGTATCAGCCTTATCGCTGATCAATAATCAATAACATTAGCTGCTGAAAGAGTAAACGTTATTTAAATATGTGCAGAAAAATCAGCTTAAAATGTGGAAAAATTAAAAAAACTTTAAATTCTAATTGTATATATTTTACAGATGTTTACAACAAACATCTGTAAAATAGGTAAATCAGCAAAAATCTGGAAACTATAAAACAGTTTGGAAATAAACACATATAAGTAAATAAAAATTAAAGACGCGACGTCTCCGTGCGTTTCCTGTAAACAAACGCTGACTTGACGATGTCATACTTCCTCTCCGCTGGCGTGTTTGTGCAGGCGTCGAAGAAGAAGGTGTACATGTTGTACAACCTGCAGCCCGACCGCTCTGTGACGGGCGGCGCCTGGTACAGCGACCAGGACTTTGAGTCCGAGTTCGTGGAGGTTCTCAACCAGCAGTGCTTCAAGTTCCTGCAGAGCAAGGTACAATAAACTTTATTTCATTGTCCAAACGGCGCCCAGCAGGAGGAGGCAGAGCGGCGCTCTGAGGCGGGAATAGGGCGGGGCGGCCTTCTTTCCTGTCTCAGAGCTGTATGAACCGTCATGTGACCCTCGTTGTGTTTCCTGCGTCGAGGCGGAAGCGGCGCGGGACAACAAGCAGAGTCCGATGGTTCAGAGGAACAGCTCCTTCGCCACGTCGCACGAAGTCTGGAAGTACATCTGCGAGCTGGGCATCAGCAAGGTGACGTCACACCTCAGACGCACCAATCACAGCACAGCGTTAACCTGCAGACAGCTACACACACACACATTAGAAACACATTAGAAGCAGCTGGGCGCAGATGCTCAGGCAGGTGAGCGTTACCTGAGGAGGCGGGAGCGTAGACTTTATACCTCATCCTGCGTGTAAACAGTCCCCTGGACTCAGGCTAATGACCCGGGTCCAGGTGTTTAAGGCGGGGTTTAGTTGATCTTTGGCCAATCTGCTTTCCTGGTCAGGTGAATGAAAGCGACCATGAGACGAGGTGAAAGGGCGGGGTCGACAGCACGGACCTATTTATCTGTGCGTGTGAATCTGGTCTGCGTGCTTTCCTCAGGTGGACCTGTCTATGGACGACATTGAGACCATCCTGAACACGCTCATCTACGACGGGAAGGTGGAGATGACCGTGATCGCCGCCAAGGAGGGCACGGTGGGCAGCGTGGACGGGCAGATGAAGCTGTACCGTGGCGTGAACACCATCATCCAGCCCACCGGCCTTGTCAAGACGCCCTGTGGACTCTGCCCGGTAACGCGCTCCGTCCAAATGTACCCAGGGCCGCTCTCAGGGCACCCGAACTCATCCCGTCTCCTCTCCGCAGGTGTTCGACGACTGCCACGAGGGCGGAGAGATCTCGCCATCCAACTGCATCTACATGAGCGAGTGGTTGGACTTCTGACGCCACGCGTTTCTCTGTGACGGAAGCTTCACTTCCTGTTCGTCACAGACGTGAAGAAGCTGGCGGCCTTAGTTCCTGTGACGATGGCGTGCAGCAGTGTGTCCCGGTTCTGGTTCTGGAGGCGCAATGTTTGTTTTCTGGAGCTGCTTCACTGTTTCTGTTTGACATCGTTAATCTTTGAGGTCGTCTTATTGGTCCCGTCATGGTCACATGGTCTCAGATGTTTTGGTATAATGCCGCTCCCACCTGCAAACGCTCTGTAGTACAACCGCATTTGTGTGTGTGTGTGTGTGTGTGTGTGTGTGTGTGTGTGAGCTCCAGTGTCCTGATTATAAAATGATTTAGAAGGAAAATAATTTTTCTTTGTTGGAACCAGTTTTTGACCACCAGGTGGTGCTGTGGTTGCTGTGCAGTGAGGCAAACACCTGCAGCCAATCAGAGCCGTTTCTGGTTGTTTGAGCTGAAGGGAACATGTGGACGTTTCCACCTTCATGTTTAAAGTTTTGGCCCTGGCTGCTGGTTTAAGGGACGAGGCGGGGGGAACGGCCCTGAGCGCGGGCTGTCAGGCCGCGGTCTCTGGGAGGGAGAGCAGCGGTCACATTGGCCTGGACCTCCTCAGTTCTGGTTCTGAAGAGCACCAGAGGACTCTGATGAGGCGCTCTGACATTCAATCTGTTCTGTGATTATTTTGGTCCACGAGTGTCGTGATTTGGTGTATGAATAAAGTGGGTGGAGACTTAGCCGTGTGGCGTTTACTGTCTGTCTCTGCGTGGTTTTCTTTGAATCTCTGAGGAGGTCACGGAGCTCCTCTCAGCCTGTGGGAGCGCTAATGGGCCTCACGGTGAATCGATGTGGAGACGGTCAGCACTCAGATTATCTCTCTTATTGTCTGATGCACTCTGTGTGTTTGTCCAATCGCAGCCCACCATGTTTTCCATTAGATGCCATTAAGCTCCATCAGGCCGTAATGGGCTCGGCGCTGAGTGTCAGCACGGATCACGTTACACAACATGTTTCATATCTGATATATTCATAGCTCAGCGAGAGACGCTGTGAAGGAGGAGTCCAAATACTGCATTACCCATGAGCCTCAGCTGCCAGTAACTGTCACAGACCGTGTTATTCACATAATGTCATTAAAATGCTCCAGAAGGCTCCAGCAGGACAAACGTGAACCAGAGGTGCAGTTCAGGTGATGGTGCACCTGTCAGTCACAGAGGCCACGCCCCTAACATTGCAAACAGGTGCATGGTTGCATGATTTGGTACAGGTGTGAAGGTAGAAATTCTTTGCATCAGCCGTAAATGTGCCGTTAACATGGGAGTCTATGAGGACTGACTCACTGCTGCCTCTGCTGCACACTAGAGGAACTGCAGGCTTGGAGGGTTCTGTTTCATTCATTCATTTATTATAAACTACAAAGTTTAATGTGTGCAACGTGAATACATACAGAGATTTATTAGAGCACGTGCCATAAAAACTGTAAAACACGGATATTTAACAGGATGTGTCATCGTTTATTTAGCAAATGTTTTTATCCTCATTAAAACTCATGTTTGTGTTCGGGACTCGTGTCAGAAAGTAATGTGGCCTCTTAATCAGTAATAACAACAATAATAGTAACAATAACAATATTAGTAATAATAATAAATAACAGTAATAACAACAATAATAGTAACTGTCTGTGGAATAAAGAGGCTCCGACTCGGATCAACTGAAGCTGCTGCTGCTCTCTGCGGCCTGCAGGGGGCGCTCTGCAGGCGGACCCGAAGCCCAGAATCAGACCCGAACCCTCTGAGCGGGGGGAGGGGGCAGTGCGGATTCTTTCCCGTCATCCCCTGCGGCAGCAGCAGGAGCAGCAGCCCCCGCCACCTCCTCTGTGCTCTCCGGTCTGCAGACTCTTCCTCACCTCCGCTGAAGTTTGGAGTGTCGCTCCGACCCTGAGCAGGTAAGCAGCGTCCTGGTCTCTACTGTCTCTATTGTGTCTCTACTGTGGCTGTGATTGAAGAGAGGCGCTCCGGAGCCTCGGCTCCTCCATAACTTCGCTCCGCGTTGGCGGGGAGCGGCTCCGGGATCCCTCCCGGAGGCTCTGGAGCCGCTCCCCGCCGACGCGCGGCCCGCGCCGCGGTGCTCCTCCGCCCGCGTGTCCGCGGCTCGTCCCCGCCAGCAGCCATTAGTAAGGATGGATGAGAATAACGGTGCGCCATGAGAGGAGACAAACAGGCGTGGCCGCGGAGGAGGAGGAGGTGAGGAGTGTATGCGTCCCGGACAATAACAGCTCCTTTCAGCGGGAGCTCAGCGGGGCCGAGCCCGCCGAGAGCCGCCGCTCCGACCGGAGAAAGTGCTGGAAAACAGCGGCGGGAGGCCCAGAAACCGGACACAGCTCCTCAGAGTTCCCGTCAGGTTCCGCTCAGCGTGACCGGTTCTGCTTGTGTTTGCCTCTCTCTCTCTCTCACACACACACACACACACACACACACACACACACAGGACATGTAAATAAAACACAACGTTTCCCAAACCTTCACAGAACGTCCTTCAACCCAAACCGGAACATGAAAGATCATCTGAGGGCTCATATGGGAACACTTGGGTTCTCATCCCAGCGTTCCCAAACCGTTTGTCAGGGTCACAGTTCCCTTATAGGTATGTCCATGAAATGTTCCCTAAAGGTTCTCCTCTAACAGGAAGCCAGTGAACCAGCAGCTTTTGGTTGTGTGAACGTTTTGGGAATGTTTTTCTGACGTTAGGAGCATCCCAACACTGCAGAGCTGGGATCCAGCATCCCATGAATTTGTTTGGGACATGTTCTTTAAGGTCCCTGCGTGGTTGGAGTTACCTCCACGTTCCCTGAAAGCTCTTCCATAACGGAAAATGTCCTGGTTTAGAAATTAGAGCCGTCTGTGTTTATGTGAACAAACTCGTTTAGAACGACAGGAGCAACCCCCGGTGTTCCCGTAACGCTTCGCTTCCTTTCCCTGAATGTTGCCTGAATGTTCTAATGGCTGCCTGTCTAATGAGACAGGAAGTGATGGATGGCATTCTCGGGGTTCTGGTTTAAATATTTACGTGGTTTGTTTTCTGCTGATCGATCAGGGAATGTTCTTCAAACGTAAACAGAACCTTGGGTGAGGCGTTCCTGGCCCGGTTTGCTAACCTCCGTAAAGGTTCTGGTTAGTTCACTGATAACACTGCAGCAATGCTCCTTAGAGGTTCCTGGAACTTCAGTTCTCTGGTGGTTCTGTTCTGCCTCCACAAACCAAAGAACCGGTTGGGCCTGGTTCTGGTTCTGCACAGTGAAGACTTCACTGCCCGATGAAGCTCTGTGGAGACTTCCGGCCTGTTTGTTGTTCACTCTCGCCGTAGAAAGCCCGGTGTGTTGGACACAGAGTCTGATGGATGTTTGTGTGCGCCTGCTGAGAGCGCCGAGCTGTTTCCTGTTGCCGGGCGGGGTCGGCGCTCCAGGAAATGAGGCTGTTTGTGTGCTGAGTAAATCCAATAACTCCTCCCTGCTCGTGCGCAGCGGCGAGCTCGCTTACAAACACACCTGCAGACGCCAGTGAGGTGAAGCGTGGCCTCCTCAGTGTTCTGTGATCACTTTGACTTCAGCTCGCCGCGGCCTCGTGCATCACCCGGTGATCTGCGTCAGACCTGAGCGGGTGAGGGATTCCTCCTCTTCCATCTCCTCAGCACTGAGGAGACGCAGGAAGCTTACGTATAAAATCAGTTTTAATAAATGACGACTGATCACAAATACACGCGCTGTCACGGCTGATCGGCGTGGCTGAATCAAGTTTTTGGGCTCTGCGGCACCTGCGAGGCCCACTGGGGGCAGCACTGAGTCGGAGGCTCGGTTTGGAGACTCTTCTGTGGTTTTCGGTCGTCGCTCCTCTGTCGTCATGTCATCGTACTAAAAAAACAGAGGAGGAGGAGCTAAAATGTGGAGACGTTCTTGACACTTTCTTGGGCAGAGCAGCGTCGTGGCGTGAGCCAGCTGCTGCCTCAGACTGGTGACACACACCTGTTGCTCCCATGGAGGGCCCCACGGGGCAGAGGGATAGATGTGGTGTGTCCACAGCTGTGCCTGTCAGGAATGCTGCGAGGGTGTGTGTTTTTATTCTCAGCTGCTTCTTCTTCTGTGCCTGTTTGTTTAACGGCAGCTGTGTTTCTTCTTCTCTGGTCTTTAACATATGACTCTTTGTCCTCGACCTCGCCGTGTGGGATGATTATTGACGCTACGGATGCAGAGCTGTCCCTGACCTCCGACCTCTGCGCTCAGACTCTCAGGCTGGGCTGTTTCAGGAAATTGGGTCCATTAGCGTCCCTCGGGACTTCCTCTGAGTGCTGTAATGGCTGCTGCCGCCGCTAAGGCCTATAACTCTGATTCCATTTGCTCCAGTCAGCTGACTCAGGCAGCCAATGGGAGCAGGGCACACACAGACTCATTACATTACCCACAATCCTCTGCTGCTGAGTGTTTAGTGTTTGACTACATAAAGGGCGCATTCTGAAACTTTCTCTGGAAGGTTCCTCACTGAGAGACGTGACCATGATCGGAGCGGTTCCACATCCCCAAACACCAAGGAAAGGAGCTTCAGTGCTTCCTTTAGAGTAGGACACACCGAAGCATCCTTGAGGAAAGGAGAGGAGATAACACCGTCCCATAATTCACATCGACAGGCCATCCGACTGTCCATGAAAACTGTCGACGTAATAACCGAGGCCGAGCAGCTGATGTTCATCCATAAGCTGCTGATGTGTTTATAGTGTTACAGTGTAACCTGTGTGTGACAGAGTTTGAAGCGACGTTTAAAATTCTCTCCTGGGAGTGAAGCAAACACGTGCATAAGGCCCAAAGTGCTGCTGTTCACAGCTGTCAGCACAGACTCTGTTTGTCTCTGTGAGGCAGTAAATCAGACCCAAATGTTCCTCCGGCTTTAAAATTCCCGCCTCTGTGGTGAAGGATATTTACACAGGCTGTTCTCGTTCATATGACCTCCACCAAACAACAGAACACGCTGAGACAGAGGACGATGCACGTTTGTAGTTTCAACACGGCGGACATCCTCACACCGTCAAGGAGAGAGAGTGTGAGGTCGTTCCACTTCTCTTTTCCTAAGTCCTCAGCAGGAGGTGAGGAAAGGAGACAGGAGGTACCTTTGGAACACACCCTGTTTGAATGATTCAGTTACAACCAGCTGATGTCGGGTGGTGGTTTGTTTACAGGCGGGGCTTCTTCAGCTCACCGAGCAGACGAGGGCTGGGTTACAGCTCCTCCGGTGGCCGAGCCGGGAGAACAGCAGCACATTCCCCGACCCGCTGGGAGGGTGTGACGTGTTTCGGAGCGCAACACAAAAACGATTTGAGCCGATTGCAGCAGGAAACAGATGATTTTAGCCCCGAAGAAGAACAGTGAAAGCTACACATGAAAAGTAACAGAAGCAGGAAGAGGTGTGTGTGTGTGTGTGTGTGTGTGTGTCTGTGTGTGTGTGTGTGCGTGTGTGTGTGTGTGTGTGTGTGCGCGTCTGTGTGTGTGTGTGTGTGCGCGTCTGTGTGTGTGTGTGCGTCTGTGTGTGTGTGTGCGTCTGTGTGTGTGTGCGTCTGTGTGTGTATGTGCGTGTGTGTGTATGTGCGTGTGTGTGTGTGTGCGTGTGTGTGTATGTGCGTGTGTGTGTATGTGCGTGTGTGTGTATGTGCGTCTGTCTGTGTGTGTGTGTGCGTGTGTGTGTGTGTGTGTGTGTGCGTCTGTGTGTGTGTGTCTGTGTGTGTGTGCGTCTGTCTGTGTGTGTGTGCGTCTGTGTGTGTGTGTGTGTGTGTGTGTGTGTGCGCGTGTGTGTGTGTGTGTGTGTGCGTCTGTCTGTGTGTGTATGTGCGTGTGTGTGTGTGCGTCTGTGTGTGTGTGTGTGTGTGTGCGTCTGTGTGTGTGTGTGTGTGTGTGTGTGTGTGTGTGTGCGCGTGTGTGTGTGTGTGTGTGTGCGTCTGTCTGTGTGTGTGTGTGTGTGTGTGCGTCTGTGTGTGTGTGTGTGTGTGCGCGTCTGTGTGTGTGAGTGCGTCTGTGTGTGAGTGTGTGTGCGTGTGTGTGTGTGTGTCTGTGTGTGTGTGTGTGTGTCTGTGTGTGTGTGTGTGTGTGCGCGTCTGTGTGTGTGTCTGTGTGTGTGTGTGCGCGTCTGTGTGTGTGTGTGTGTCAGGGCGAGGAAAGCTCAGGCAAACTCCTGTATTTAGGTCAAAGGTCGCTCGCTGAGACGCAGGTCGTGACCTCTCTGTGACCGACATTTCCTGTCTGCTCCGCAGGTTTCAGCCAGAAGCCGTCGATGTGGACGTGTCCCCGCTGATATCGAGGCGCGTCAGAGGTGAACGGTCAAGATGACGACGGTGGCCGCCGAGTACGACCGCATGGAGCTGCAGCAGCAGTACAGCGGCAGCAACGACACGGTGAACAACCGCTGGGACGACGACTGGGACAACGAGAACAGCTCGGCCCGCCTCTTCGAACGCTCCCGCATCAAAGCGCTCGCAGGTAGGAGCCCGGCCGCCATCGGCACGCCTCACAGCTCAGCAGGAAGGAAGTGACCGTCTGGTGAACAGACGGTCTGTGGAGGCTGAAATCTGTTAGTGATTATGGATGATCGATACGTAGAGCTGATTTACAAGAAACTGTTTCATATGAATCAGAACGTTTATTAATGTTGTTATCCACCACCGCTGACGGCTTACCTGCACAGACCTGCGCAGGTAAGCTGTGTTTCTGTTGATGTGCTGCTGTGACTCAAAGCATCCTGTGGAACATGTCAAAGAAACATACCTGAGCAACCACGAGAGCACAACTGACATGTGCTGAGTGTGGTGGCTCGGGCGCACCGCGGTCAGCAGTGTCGCCTCACAGCGTGGAGGTGGTGGGTTTGAACCTCATGGTCCTTGCTGGGTTTGAGTAATGAGTCACGAGCCCGGCCTGTCACATGACTGTGTTTACATGCAGGCTGGAGGAGGAGTCTTGTTTTCAGACAAAAGTCCTTTTTACTTCTGTCTTCAGGTATTTTATTGTGAAAGGACACCTGGCGCCCTGCTGATGTCATATCTCGGCTTGCTTCACTGTGAGCTCTTCATCAGCTGAGATGCTCGCAGGTTCATTTCCTGCAGGACTCTGCACTCCAGGTGACTGAGTGATGTCAGCAGGCGCTAAATCTGATTGGCTCTCAGGCTCTGTTGGTGAAATGCACTTTGGGAGTCGTAGTCACAGCTTTGGATTCTGTTTGGAGCAGCACTGGTCCTCAAAAAGATAGACATGCAGGGATGTGTGTGTGTGCACAGGATGTTTGTTCCTCACTTCCTGTCCTTTGTTCAGGAATGTGAAGAAACAATGAGGGGAAACACCCCCACCTCCTCGGCCCCCACCCCTTCACACCCTAATGACATCATGCTGAGGCTGCACCGTCATTGGCCAACACATTCCAACACACTGTAAAAAGTCTGAGCTGAAACTGGAGTCAAACTGGGAGCCATCAGCCGAGCTGCTGGGACAGCTGGGAGTGTCTGAAATCTGGAAATGAAAAGTAGAAACTTTATTTTCAGTTTTTACTCTCAGGCTGTCGCCATGGTTACACAGCTGTCAGTGTGTAACTAGATGTGTGCAGGTGCTGGCTGGTCTTCATCTGTTCTCACGTCATCATGTGACGCCTCACAGGTATCAGTGCATTCTTCTTCTCACAGGACGCACAGGTGCAGCGTGCAGCTGGAAAGGTCTGTGGGAAGTCCACTCCCACTGCCAGGAGCTGATTGGTTGGTCAGCAGCTATGAGCTCCTCCATTAAAGCAGATGTTTGTACCTCTGATGTGTTTGGGTCACCTGCAGCGCCCCCTGCTGTTTGCTGTCTGCAGGTGAAGCAGCCTTTGATCTTTTAGTGAATCCGTGTGACATTCAAGTGTTCAGCTGAAGCTGGGAAATTATAGATATCCACTTTTTACAGTGTGTTTGGATAGGGAGCGTCTGTGTGTGTGTGTGTGTGTGTGGAGGGAAACAGGACAATCAGTCAGATCATTGAGCAGGAAAGAAGAATGAGCGGCGTGTAGCTGCAGCGAGGGCAGGGCAGACACACACACGCAGTCCCTGTTGCTCACCGTCCTGTGGCCGTCACGGCGACCTCTGGACTCTCATTACTGCACCTCTCGCGGACACGAGGGCGTTTTCCCTCTCGCTCCGATCGCACTTCAAAGGAAGTTTTTGCTGTTGTTTTGAGCCGTGGCTGTTTTTTCTCGGGGTTTTAGTGAAGTTTCACACTCTCGCCGTCCTCACGTTCAGGATCAGCTGACAGTCTGCGTTCTCTGGTTCGGTTTGTGGACTCGAGCCTGTGTTCAGCTTTTTAAAACTGCGGTGATGAGGGCAGGTGTTCCTGTCTGTCAGTAAAAACCAAAAACCTGATTTTGGGCTCTGAAACTTCTGAAACGACGGCTGAAGCGATGACTTCGCTCTCGGTGGGCTGACGTGCAGCGGAGCTCGTGGTTTATGATCGGCGTTTCTAAAATCGGCCTCTTAGTCCTCAACCGTGATGGAGGAGCAGCAGCTCAGCTACAACGTGCTGGAGGGTCGCTTCAAACAGCTACAAGGTAAGGAGGAGGAGCCGAGGGTCAGAGGTCGTGGCGGCAGAGGGCGTGGGTTCGGTTTCATGTAACTGGTCAGGGTGGTGGTTCCCAGTTGGGAGGCTGGGACCCTTCAGCGGGTCCTTGAAGGAACTGGATTGGGCACAGGTCTTGGATGTTCTTACCTGCAGACTCGCCGTGCAGCTCGGACCTCGCTGCGCGTCCATGTCTTTCCTGTGTGTATGCGGATCTTTTGCGGTCTTATTGGCTGCTGCACAAACGTGTCAGTATGAGTTCCTGTGTGGCGTGGAATCGCTTCAGCATGTAAATCTCACGGATGTTAAGCAGTTTCTGTCACATGGTGTTGCTCTGCTGCTGCCACTAGGAGGCGCTGGGATGTTTACGCAGTGTTGGTGTGCAGATCTCTCCGCGCCAGGACCCGGACTGGACAGAGCGCATTTGGGCTATAAGTACTTCCTGTGAACTGCCTTCACGGAAACGCCGTGCTGCACGAATACGGTTTAGGAAACATGCTGCAGGGGGCGCCGTGGAGCCAGGCTGGCAGGCCGTAGGTGTTGATGCATAAACTTTATTTGTGTGGAACAATAAACGGAGCCATCACCCAGTCGCTTCGGTGCTCGGGTTCTAAAGCTCCGCCCACAGAGCTCATCACTGCTGTTTTAAAGCAGCATGATTACAGGCGCACCTGGGTGTCTGTGGGCGTGTTGGGCGACCTTCGACCTGCTCCTGGTTAAAGTTTAAGCGCTCACTTTTACTGCTGGGCTCAGTGACATCATCACAGGCTGTCACACCTGCCCGGAGCACAGGTGCACGGGGTTCAGTCCAACTTCCTGGTGTTTCCATGGAAATGTAAGCAGCAGAGCAATGAATAATTCTGCTGGTAACACAAATAATAAAACACTTCCAGAAGAGTTTAGCAAAGACACAAGCACGAGCGTGGCACAGTAAACAGAGGCCCACCTGGTCTCACCTGGTGTCAGTGGTAACCAGTTTAGGCCTGCTGGCTGAAACCAGTCATGACGCTGAACCAAACACTGCGGTTGGCTAGTGGCGCCGTTGCTATCAGCAGCGCAGCATCTCCACAGAGACAGCGTCAGGTCTGCAGGTCCAACAGCAGCGTCGGAGCCGCAGCATCGCCGGCGTAACCAAACAGGAAACAGGCGGGACAACAGGAGTTTTACTTTGAAGGTTTGAGCTGAGTCCACTTCCATCCTCGTGAAGCCCCACCTGTTAGAGGCGATCAGCAGCTCTCAGTTCTGCTCACGTGTTTGCCTGAATCAGCCTGTTTTAGCTCCTCCCCCTTTTGGACAGCCGTCTGTGTGGTGTC
Organism: Mchenga conophoros; assembly: GCF_057382185.1. Taxonomy (NCBI): domain Eukaryota; kingdom Metazoa; phylum Chordata; class Actinopteri; order Cichliformes; family Cichlidae; genus Mchenga; species Mchenga conophoros. The sequence goes on from NC_140531.1 coordinate 43,385,263, forward strand.
GCTGCTTTATTATAATTATTACAGCTGTTGCTGTTTCCTGTCTGTGTGTTTAGAGCAGGTCGCTGCATCGGTGTTCACATGCACCGAACATACAAATACAAACAGCAGGTGGGCGGGGCTTATGTGCCTGATAAGAGTGTGAAAACTCTGATCAGGTGCCCAGACTGAAACGTGTGTGTGTGTGTGTGTGTGTGTGTGTGTGTGTGTGTGTGTGTGTGTGTGTGTGCACAGATGAGCGGGAGGCGGTGCAGAAGAAGACCTTCACTAAGTGGGTGAACTCTCACCTGTCCAGAGTCTCCTGCAGGATCACCGACCTGTACATGGACCTGAGAGATGGACGCATGCTCATCAAACTGCTCGAGGTCCTCTCCGGGGAGAGACTGGTAACACACACACACACACACACACACACACACACACACACACACACACATAAACAGTCCTTGCACTAAAATCAACACCAGAAGAAGAAACCCGGCCTTCACTGATCTGATCAACTGGAACTTCCTGTCCAGGCCGTCAGGATGTCTGATAGAGCGCCCCTGCTCAGCCTGTGGCTGCGAACAGTACTGCAGCTCCTGTAGAGCGAGATGAGGGAGGAGAGACACTTCTATGGGCTTAAATTGTGGCCATAAACGTTTTGTACTTGTAAATCAAATGCGTGTTTGTGAACTAAACTGAAGTTTTGTAGCCTTGTAAAAATAAATTTGTTAGAAAGATTTATGTTTGTGCATCTACAGATCAGTAGATGCGCTCAGGTTCCCTGGATGTGGGAGAGTTTCAACTTACACGTACAAATTTTGACCCGATTTTTCTTCCTGTCAGCTGATTGGCCAATGTCACCTCAATCACAAATTTAACAATCCAATCAGAGCACAGATGGGTTTGGCTGTTGGAGGGGTGCTTTACGGAGCTGCAGGTCCTGGAAGAATAAATGCCTTTTACATGCCAGCCCAGTGTTTTCCTTCATCACCATGAAAACAGTCTGTGTGTGTCCGAGTTCAGTGATTTTGTGTCACAGGTCTACGTGCTTAGACAGAGACCTCCAGAACCTTTCTCTGTGGACCCTGGGGGGGCAGTGTTGTGGACATGACACAGTCTTCACTAGTGGGGATACTTACAAAGCTTTCTGGTTATGAATTAGCATACATGTTTTTATTGAACATTTGAAGAAACAGCAAAAAAAACAGAAACTCTTGTAGAGGACATAAAGTCAGAGATAGAAACGACAGGTGCATCTAGTACAGGTAGAGCTGCTGCACACAGAGCTCAGCAGCCAGCAACAAATCCTGGATCCTTGGCTTTTAGTTAGCAGTTAGCATTAGCAGCACATCCTGCTCTGATGTGAAAGGACTTTTATGCTGCGCACTGTGACTCACAGCCATGGTCCCGGGTCAGCCCTGACTTTGTGTTAAACTAATCCTAAAGTAATAATGGTGTTTCTAACCACTGATATAGCACAACTTTATCCTTTCAACAGCTGCTGAAAGTTAGGGGACCTAGCTGCTATCAGATATTTATATAGAGATCCTCCAGCTTCAAACTGTATCACCCTTCAAGGACCTGCAGCTCCGTAAAGCACCCCTCCAACAGCCAAACCCATCTGTTCTCTGATTGGATTGTTAATCAATCAACCAATCAGCTGACAGGAAGAAAAATCGGGTCAAAATTCGTACATGTAAGTTGAAACTCTCCCACATTCAGGGAACCTGAGCGCAGAGTTTACACGTAGTGTTTTCCTCTGTAAGCAGACCTTCACAGAAACATTTGTAACTCGCGTAAATATTTTTTAAAACACAAAGTCTCATCTGTAGATGCACAAACATAAAATTTTCTAACAAATTTATTTTTACAAGGTTACAAAACTTCAGTTCACAAATACGCATTTGATTTACAAGTACAAAACATTTATGACCACAATTTAAGCCCATATGCTTCTGTGTGCTCCGCCCCTTTTGCCCAGATATTTCCAGAGGACGTTTCCTGTGTGTCAGACGATGTCATGTGATGTCACAGCGGTCGGTCATGTGACATAAGTTTCTGGATGAGCTTCCCGAGATTTTTAAAGCGATGCTTTATTTGACGTGCGATCAGAGTAAGTCCACATTCGTGCTCCTGATGACCTCCTGGAGGGTACAGCAGCTCACAGGAAGTGACCTCAGAGTTCAAGCAGGTGTGCCTGACTTCCTGTTTTCCCTCTGAAACATTAACCTGTTTCCGTTTGAGACGGTGGACTTGTTGGCCTCAAGGAAGGCTGTGGTCCAGCTGCTGCGCTTCCTCCCACTTCCTGTAGGCCAGGAACGCCTCGCCGTCCTCCCGGGCCAGGAAGACAAGACGGTGTCTCCACTTCCTGTTATTTTGGAGACGTCAGTGGGAACCAGACACATATCCTTGCTTCAGTGTGTGATTATTGCAGCTTTTATTGTGAAAGTCTGCCCTCACAGGATGTTCATGATTTTGGATCTACACCTGTAGATCACCTGACTCTCTGCTCCTCCGCCTCCAGCCAAAGCCAACCAAAGGGCGGATGCGGATCCACTGTCTGGAGAACGTGGACAAGGCGCTGCAGTTCCTGAAGGAGCAGCGGGTTCACCTGGAGAACATGGGCTCCCACGACATCGTGGACGGAAACCATCGGCTCACGCTGGGCCTCATCTGGACCATCATACTCCGCTTCCAGGTAAGCACGCGTCACAGGTGTGACCTGTTAGAGCACAGACTCAGGAGATTCCTGCAGGGCCACAGGTAAAAACGGCAGACAGGTGGAGGTGTTACTGTTCTTCCTCTTGCCCTCAGATTCAGGACATCAGCGTGGAGACGGAAGACAACAAAGAGAAGCGATCGGCCAAAGACGCCCTGCTGCTGTGGTGTCAGATGAAGACCGCGGGGTGAGGCTCACCTGCAGCACCTGCGTAGTGTCAGTGAGGCCGAGCTCAGGTTAACCTCTGCTTCCTGTCTTCTTCCTCAGGTATCCCAACGTCAACATCCACAACTTCAGCACGAGCTGGAGGGACGGCATGGCCTTCAACGCGCTCATCCACAAACACAGGTAACCCCGTCGTCCAGGTGTGACGATGCGGAGACTCGTCCCTGTGAATAAAGTTTTGTGTTTCTCGTGTTTTCAGGCCTGATTTGATCGATTTTGACAAACTGAAGAAATCCAACGCTCACTACAACCTGCAGAACGCCTTCAACCTGGCGGAGCATCACCTGGGCCTCACCAAGCTGTTGGACCCCGAGGGTAGGGACCGCACGTTTACCTGAGCAGTTCACCTGAACAGTTTGTATTTGAATCTTCTGTTTGTGCTGCAGACATCAGCGTGGACCATCCCGACGAGAAGTCCGTCATCACCTACGTGGTGACCTATTACCACTATTTCTCCAAGATGAAGGCTCTGAAGGTGGAGGGCAAACGTATCGGGAAGGTGAGTCGGCACGACTGAAACTCTCTTTCAGAGGTCACGAACTCTGCTGGCGGCGCCTCATTGTCTTGGTTTTTGCTTCCAGGTTTTGGACAACGCCATCGAGACGGAGAAGATGATCGAGAAATACGAGTCCTTGGCCTCAGACCTGCTGGAGTGGATTGAACAGACCATCATCATCCTCAACAACAGGAAGTTCGCCAACTCTCTGGCAGGAGTCCAGCAGCAGCTACAAGCCTTCAACACCTACCGCACCGTGGAGAAGCCCCCCAAGTAAGAGCGCTGCGCCTCGCCTTCGCTCTGCCTCCAGTAACGCTACCTGAGCTCTCACCTGGTCTCTGTCCCCATCAGGTTCACAGAGAAGGGGAACCTGGAGGTCCTTCTCTTCACCATCCAGAGCAAGATGAGGGCAAACAACCAGAAGGTGTACATGCCCCGCGAGGGGAAGCTCATCTCTGACATCAACAAGGTGGGAGCCGCTCCGAAGCCGTTTACCTGTCGGTCAGAGCCCGTCCCGCCGCTCGCCCAGCAGAACGCAGACTCAATATGTTTCGTCTCCTGTGAACCCGAGTTACACACAGCGTTTGCAGCTGTGCAGCCGAATCCCAGCAGGGCTGTCGTCCTGCTGCTCGCGTCGGGCGCACGTAGTCGGTTTGTCTTCCCCAAATGATCGAGAGTGACGGCCGAGAGTTTTATCAGTACACGAGTTAACCTGATCACAGGAGGAACTCACTCTCTGATCATGTTAGCTGAAAACTGTGCGTCTGGTGTCCGGAGCATTGAAATAAGAGCCTTCGTCTGACACCTGCAGAGTTCCTTCATGGTGCAGAGCAACATGACAGGAAGACGCCAGAGTCGTTCATAAGAACCAGAACGTGCAGTTTGTGAAGGCAGAAGGACCCGTGCACGAAACGTTTCTAGCAGTTTGTTAGAAAAACAGCTGTGAGCGTTTCTGCTGGTCGAGTCCAGGTGACTCAGTCCTGACCTCGCTCTGCACGTTTGTATCTCGCTTGGAGCCGGCGGTGCTGAGGCCGGGCTCGAGTCTTCTCCCGGGCTCGAACCGTGGAGCCGCTTCGGTTACGTGAAATGTGCTTTTGTTACAGATACACGACGTTTCTAAGACGGCGTGGACTTGTGTACAGACGGATGTTTGCTGCGATGTTAAACTCTGTGTTTCCGTTAACCCTTTAAGACCTACCATAGAACCAAGTTCGCCAGAGCTTATATTATATTTTTACATGCTGTGGAGCCATTTTTTGGAGCATTTCAAGCTGCTATACATCAATACAACCATTATAGCCCAAATTGTAATAATATGTCTGCATTAAGTGCATAGTAACTACATAAATTGCAAAAAAGTGCAATAAACTACAAAAAAATTAAAATCGTTTTTGTTTTTTTAACATATATTTCTAGTTAGAGAAATTTAAGAGGCTTATCCCTCAAAACTGTAAATACAAAAAAGTTGCACAAACTAGTTTCCCACCAAAGGAAATTTATTTTAAGTGTCTTCATAGTTTTATTTTTGAGATACACCAATTTTTATATACTGCAGGAAAAACGAAAATAAATATTATAGTGCAAATTTGCAAAATAACAGCATATGCATCAAAATAAACTATTTCCAGCAGTGCAATATGAGTCCTCAGCATCCCAGAAACGACACAGAAAGTCATGAAGTCAAACATAAGTTTTAAAAACACCAGTATAGGCTCATAAGGCCCTGATGGTAAAAAACTACATTTCCGCAAAATGACGTCACTTCCGGTTTCGGGCAGGTCATGGCGGTCATGTGATAGTTCACGCTGATAGACGTAGGAAGTGTTACAAACAGCTGATCGATCGGCAAAGCGTGTTCCTGGAATATTATGTTTTTGTTGCTGCAAGTGCTTTTATGCAGTTTTTGTAAAGCTATATGTGGAAGGAAACCGTGACCGAGGACAAGCTGATGGCATCAGATGTAAGTACAACTCCTCCAGTTTCATATGCAAAAAAAATATTGCGCTAGCTCACGTGGTTGCAGAGCTACGGGATTTAAAAGTAGTTACGCAAAATGGAGCGTGTCCGCTCCAACCGGCTCTAAAGGGTTAAAACAACTCCTACAGAGACTAAATTTACACGCTGTAAATGCTGCTGCGTGGATTTGATGCTGACTTTGTGATCCTGACAGGCCTGGGAGCGGCTGGAGAAGGCGGAGCATGAGCGCGAGCTGGCTCTGAGGATGGAGCTGATTCGTCAGGAGAAGCTGGAACAGTTGGCCAGGCGCTTTGATCGAAAGGCGGCCATGAGAGAGACCTGGCTCAGCGAAAATCAGAGGCTGGTGTCACAGGTAGGAGGACGCAGCAAATCATGTGACCTGCCCACGTTTCTTCACTCGTGATCTCATGACACGCCGCCGTCTCTTCTCTGTCTCCAGGATAACTTTGGCTTCGACCTTCAGGCCGTCGAGGCCGCCACCAAGAAGCACGAGGCGATCGAAACGGACATCGCCGCATACGAGGAGCGTGTCCAAGCTGTGGTTGCTGTGGCAAAGGAGCTGGAGGCGGAGCGCTACCATGACATCAAACGCATCGCAGCCCGGAAGGACAACGTTATTCGTCTGTGGGAGTATCTGCTGGAGCTGCTGAAGGCCCGCAGGCAGCGGCTGGAGATGAACCTGGGCCTGCAGAGGGTCTTTCAGGAGATGCTCTACATCATGGACTGGATGGACGAGATGAAGGTACCCGAACACGGCACTCGGGGTGGGACGCAGAGAAGGTGTCTGAGCAGAAACGTGATCGTCTGCTTTTGGGTTCTAGATGCTGCTGCTGTCTCAGGATTATGGGAAGCATCTGCTGGGGGTGGAGGACCTGCTCCAGAAACATGCCTTGGTGGAGGCAGACATTGCCATCCAGGCCGACAGGGTGAAGGCGGTCACCGCCAACGCCAACAAGCACTCTGCCAGCAACAGCGGTGAGCAGCAGGCGCCTTTCCTCGCCTCTGAGTTTGATTTGAACTTGAGTATTTTTATCCATTTAATAAGGAGGAGTCTTGTTCCTCCGATAGGTGTACTTTTACATTTTCCCTTCCTTCCTGTCCAGGCTACAAGCCCTGTGACCCACAGGTCATCCAGGACCGGGTGGCCCACCTTGAGTTCTGCTACCAGGAGCTGACTCAGCTCGCCGCAGAGCGACGTGCCCGTCTGGAGGAGTCTCGCCGTCTCTGGAAGTTTTTCTGGGAGATGGCGGAGGAGGAAGGCTGGATCCGTGAGAAGGAGCAGATCCTGTCCTCTCTGGAGCACGGTAAGGACCTGACGGGGGCGCTGCGTCTCCTCAGCCAGCAGCGAGCCCTGGAAGACGAGATGAGCGGCCGTGCCGGCCACCTGCAGCACACCATTGCGGAGGGCCAGGCCATGGTGAAGGCGGGACACTTCGGTGCCACGAAGATCCAAGAGCGAATTTCCGACCTGCAGGCTCAGTGGGCAGCGCTGGAGCAGCTGGCAGCGGTGAGGAAGAAAAGGCTGGAGGAGGCTCTGGCCCTCCACCAGTTCCAGGCGGATGCTGATGACGTAGATGCCTGGATGCTGGACGCCCTGCGCATCGTCTCCAGCGGGGAGACCGGCCACGATGAGTTCTCCACCCAGGCGCTGGCCAGGAAGCACAAAGATGCAGCGGCAGAGGTGGCAAGCTACAGACCGGTCATCGACTCACTCCACGAGCAGGTCGCCTGTCTGCCAAAAGAGGAGGCGGAGTCAGAGGAGGTCCGCGGTCGGCTGACCTGTATCGAGGAGCGCTACAAGGAGGTCACCGACCTCACCAAGCTGAGGAAGCAGGCGCTTCAGGACGCTTTGTCCCGCTACAAAATGTTCAGCGAGGCCGATGCCTGCGAAGTTTGGATCGATGAGAAGGAGCAGTGGCTGAACAGCATGGAGATCCCGGAAAAACTGGAGGACCTGGAGGTCATACAGCACAGGTGGGATTTGTTTTTGACGCTGTAATTTTTATTGATAGTGTTGTCGCAGTTTAAACACAAACATGTTACATTACAGGCGAAATAACCATGCAAGCACACAGTCAAACAAACAGAACTAAAGCGAACAAAAGGTGTGGGTGCCCATTCTAATCAACTGCCACATGCACACCTGCCTTTACTCCGCATACACACTCCAGCTTATATACTTTTATACAGGCATGCATCAATAGATATACAGAGTTATAGACCTTAAATGTTTTGTTCTTCATTAATTTTCCCTGGTGCTGTATAATGTCCACTTCTCCCACAACGAAAATATCTTCCTTTAATCTGAGAAGTAATTTCTTCCATTGCATAGATTCCTCCAACAACATTTAAGCAGTGTTTTGAAGAAGGCGGATCCAGTTTGTACCAGTTTCTTGTTGTAGCTTTCTTTGCAGCTATCAAGTCGTCGTACATAACATACTCTCTAATATTCCCAAGATATACAGTTTTAAAATCGTGTGGTAATTGATAGCCCAACATATTGCCTATTACAAGAATCACGTTCTTCCAAAAATGATGCAGTTTCAGGTCCCAAACACGTGCGTATGACGAGCTTCCATGTTACCACATCTGCTCCAAACTTGAGTCTGCTTACTTTTGATTTTTGGTGTAAGAAAGAATCGAGTAAGATGTTTCCATCCAAATTCTCTCCAGCATCTTGAGTTAGTCGTGTTCTGGGTTTCACACATATCTAACCAGCACAGTTAGGATTAGTTACACAGCACTGCCTCAGAGCAAACCGAAGGCTCTGCCTCCCATTCTACTTTTAAATACTCTAGGAACAACAAGTAGGCCTGCAGAGCGAGAGCGAAGTGCTCTAATAGGGTGATATGGTACTACAAGGTCATTAAGATAAGATGGGGCCTGATTATTTAAGACCTTGTATGTGAGGAGCAGGATTTTGAATCCTGGATTTAACAGGAAGCCAAAACAGGAGAAATCTGCTCTCTCTTTCTAGTCCCTGTCAGGACTCTTGCTGCAGTATTTTGGATCAGCTGAAGGCTTTTCAGGGAGTTTTTAGGACTTCCTGATAATAATGAATTACAGTCGTCCAGCCTGGAAGTAATAAATGCATGAACTAGTTTTTCAGTGTCACTCTGAGACAGGATATTTCTAATTTTAGAGATGTTGCACAAATGGAAGAACGCAGTCTTACATATTTGTTTAATATGTGCATTGAAGGACTGAAGTGGTCCTAGCACTGAACCCTGTGGAACTCCATAACTAACCTCAGTGTGTGAAGAGGACTCTCCATGATTAGATAGATATGATACAAATGTACTGTGATACACTGCAACACGTGCACTGAAGCATGATGTGTTCTGGCAGGTTTGAGAGTCTTGAGCCGGAGATGAACAGCCAGGCGTCTCGTGTCGCTGTGGTGAACCAGATTGCCAGGCAGCTGATGCACAGCGGTCACCCGAGTGAGAAGGACATTAAGACCCAGCAGGACAAACTCAATAACAGGTATGACCCGACCATCAGGTACAGAGATTCCTACCAAAGAATAACAAAATCAAAAACATTGACCTGTGAGAGTCAGGTGTGGAAGCTGCCGTGATAACCCTCTGCTCTGCCTCCAGGTGGAGCCTGTTCCGTGAGCTTGTGGACCGTAAGAAGGAGTCCCTGAACTCAGCTCTGGGCGTGCAGAACTACCACCTCGACTGCAACGAGACCAAGTCCTGGATCAAAGAGAAGACCAAAGTCATCGAGTCTACCCAGGAGCTGGGCAATGACCTCACAGGGGTCATGGCCCTGCAGCGCAAACTGACCGGCATGGAGCGTGACCTGGCCGCCATCGAGGACAAGCTCAGTGAAATGCACGGCGAAGCCCGGAGGCTGGCAGAAGAGCACCCCGATCAGGCCAACGCCATTACGGGCCGTCTGGCCGAGATCACAGCCGTATGGGAGGAAATGAAGAACACGCTAAAGAACCGAGAGGAGTCTCTGGGTGAAGCCAGGAAACTGCAGCAGTTCTTACGTGAGCTGGACGACTTCCAGTCGTGGTTATCTCGCACTCAGACCGCCATCGCCTCAGAGGACATGCCCAACACGCTTGCCGAAGCAGAGAAGCTGATGGCCCAACATGAAGGCATCAAGAATGAGATCCAGAACTACGAGGAGGACTATCAGAAGATGCGGGACATGGGCGAGATGGTGACACAGGGCCAGACAGACGCTCAGTACATGTTCCTGCGACAACGGTTGCAGGCGCTCGACACCGGCTGGAACGAACTGCACAAGATGTGGGAGAATCGGCAGAACCTGCTGTCGCAGTCCCACGCCTACCAGCTGTTCCTTCGGGATACCAAGCAGGCGGAGGCTTTCCTCAACAGCCAGGTAAATGCCCGATTAACACCTCCTCCCCTTTCTGCTCCTGCCTGTGCTTTAAAAACTCGCCATTTCTCTGTGTCTGCCCCGCAGGAGTACGTCCTGGCTCACACAGAGATGCCCACGACCCTGGAGGGGGCCGAGGCTGCCATCAAGAAGCAAGAGGACTTCATGACCACGATGGACGCCAACGAGGACAAGATTAACGGCGTGGTTGAGGCCGGTAGGCGGTTGGCCAGCGACGGGAACATCAACGGCGATCGAATCCATGAGAAAGTTACCTCCATCGACGACAGGTGCGCCAAAGCTTCACAGCATGTTCGTTCGCTGCAGAAGAACCTTTCTTGCGTTCTCCTCAGCAGACGTAGTCGGTACATTCCCGTGGTTCCACAGGAAGGTGTAGGTGCCACCCTGACCTTCAGCCTTTCCAGTTGTGCAGGATCCGTCAGTGTGATGAAGGGAATCAATGTGTGTTCTTCCCATTTTTTCACTCCTCCAAGTGACTTCTTCAGTCTGGAGTCAGTCTTCGGTTTTCAAGTTTTCACTGAAGACGCCAGATGAACAAAATCCACTAGACTAATGAGAAAGCAGCTGTGGAACATAAAGAGCACGTCAAACCATAGCTGTCACCGTGACCCCGGCTCCGGCTGCTGTTTCTGAATCTCTAAATGTTGGGTTTGGTGAGTGTGTGAAGGTCGGTCTTATCTGGGTTTTTTGTTGTGTTTCAGGCACAAGAAGAACAGGGAGGCTGCGGTGGAGCTGCTGATGAGGTTGAAGGACAACCGAGACCTGCAGAAATTCCTGCAAGACTGCCAGGAGGTCAGTCTCTGATACGAAGCCGTGCTTTAGACGCCAAAGGCAAAACGCACTCTCTGAAGCAGGGGCGTCGTCGACAAGCGCAGCGCTGTGGTTCAGACGGCGTCCTGTGATATCATCGCCTGTGTAACACTGTGTTCTGTTCTGTTTGCAGCTGTCTCTGTGGATCAATGAGAAGATGCTCACGGCTCAGGACATGAGCTACGACGAGGCCAGAAACCTGCACAGCAAGTGGTTGAAGCACCAGGCCTTCATGGCCGAGCTGCAGTCCAACAAAGAGTGGCTGGACAAGATCGAGAAGGTACCGCCGTTCGCCTGAGCAGGGCAGCCAATCAGCAGTCACTCCGCTCACACAAAAGATAAACGAGAGCATGCATGACTCACGAGCTGCAACTTTATGCCCGTGTTTGCCTCAGGCAGGTGTTCTCTGAGCTCGCTGCGAGAGAAGCTACTAAAACACATGCTAACGCTGACCGACGGTGCAAAACTGAGCCTAAAATATACAAATTAAACATTTCATCATATAAATGAGACCCCCAGTGACCTTTAACCTGACCCAAGTGTGTCCTGACCTCAGGATGGCACGCTCCTGGTGTCGGAGAAGCCGGAAACGGAGGCGGTGGTGAAGGAGAAGCTGTCGGCACTCCACACCATGTGGGAGGAGCTCGAGTCCACCACGCAGACCAAAGCTCAGTGTCTGTTTGACGCCAACAAGGCCGAGCTGTTCACTCAGAGCTGCGCCGACCTCGACAAGTGGTTGGCCGGCCTCGAGGGCCAGATCCAGTCCGACGACTACGGCAAAGACCTGACGTCCGTCAACATCCTGCTGAAAAAGCAGCAGGTACGTCCTCCACTCACCTGAATGCAGAACAGACAGGTGGACAGCTCAATGTGAGGTTTGATTTTACTCATATATACAGCTATGACACCTGCAACACCACACCTGTAACACACCTGTGACACCTGTAACACCACAACAGTAACACACCTGTGAAACCACACCTGTAACACCACAACAGTAACACACCTGTGACACACCTGTAACATCACAACAGTAACACACCTGTGAAACCTGTAACACCACAACAGTAACACACCTGTGACACACCTGTAACACCACAACAGTAACACACCTGTGACACACCTGTACCACAACAGTAACACACCTGTAACATCACAACAGTAACACACCTGTGACACACCTGTAACATCACAACAGTAACACACCTGTGACACACCTGTAACATCACAACAGTAACACACCTGTGAAACCTGTAACACCACAACAGTAACACACCTGTGACACACCTGTAACATCACAACAGTAACACACCTGTGACACACCTGTAACACCACAACAGTAACACACCTGTAACATCACAACAGTAACACACCTGTGACACCTGTAACACCACAACCGTAACACACCTGTAACATCACAACAGTAACACACCTGTGAAACCACACCTGTAACACCACAACAGTAACACACCTGTGAAACCTGTAACACCACAACAGTAACACACCCGTGAAACCTGTAACACCACAACAGTAACACACCTGTGACACACCTGTAACATCACAGCAGTAACACACCCGTGACACCTGTAACACCACAACCGTAACACACCTGTAACATCACAACAGTGACACACCCGTGACACCTGTAACACCACCGTAACACACCTGTAACACCACAACAGTGACACACCTGTAACACCACAACAGTGACACACCTGTAACATCACAACAGTAACACACCTGTGACACCTGTAACATCACAACAGTAACACACCTGTGACACACCTGTAACACCACAACAGTAACACACCTGTGACACACCTGTAACACCACAACAGTAACACACCTGTGACACACCTGTAACACCACAACAGTAACACACCTGTGACACACCTGTAACACCACAACAGTAACACACCTGTGACACCTGTAACACCACAACAGTAACACACCTGTGACACACCTGTAACACCACAACAGTAACACACCTGTGACACACCTGTAACACCACAACAGTAACACACCTGTGACACACCTGTAACACCACAACAGTAACACACCTGTGACACACCTGTAACACCACAACAGTAACACACCTGTGACACACCTGTAACACCACAACAGTAACACACCTGTGACACACCTGTAACACCACAACAGTAACACACCTGTAACATCACAACAGTAACACACCTGTGACACACCTGTAACATCACAACAGTAACACACCTGTGAAACCACACCTGTAACACCACAACAGTAACACAGCTGTAACATATCACAGATGTTGTGCAGCTGCAGTTGAACTGCAGTGGTGTGACAGCTGTGCCTCTATGCTTGCAGATGCTGGAGAACCAGGTGGAGGTGCGACAGAGAGAGGTGGTGGAGCTCCAGAGCCAGGTGAAGGCTCTGGGGCAGGAGGTGAAGGACACGGACGAGGTGGACGGGCGAAGGCAGGTGGTGGAAAATAAGTTTCAGGAGCTGCTGGAGCCGCTGCGACGTCGCAGGAACTTCCTGGTTGAGTCCAGAGAGGTTCACCAGTTCAACCGGGATGTCGAGGACGAGATCGTACGTAAAGTTCACACGCCATATTTTCAGGGGCGCCATCGCTCACGCTCACTGTGCTCTCACTCCTTTACAGCTGTGGGTTCAGGAGAGGATCCCTGTGGCCATGTCCACCGACCACGGCCACAACCTGCAGACGGTCCAGCTGCTCATCAAGAAGAACCAGGTAGGACTATGTTTGCCTCGCTCACAGCATGCTCTGTTTGCTGATGACGGTCTGACCTCTGTGGGCGTAAACATCCCCAGACGCTGCAGAAGGAGATCCTGGGCCATCAGCCCCGCATCGATGACATCCTGGAGCGCAGCCAGAGCCTCCTGAAGGAGGAGTCCTCCAACGGGGATGCGATCCGCCTGGCCGACCTGCAGCAGCTGTGGAAGCGGCTGATGGAGGAGGTGGAGCGTCGGCACGGCCGGCTGGAGGAAGCGCACAAAGCCCAGCAGTACTACTTTGACGCCGCCGAGGCCGAGGCCTGGATGAGCGAGCAGGAGCTCTACATGATGTCAGAGGAGAAGGCCAAGGTGAGTGGGCGGGGCTTACATCATACACAGCTTCCTGTGAAAGTCAACTAAATTAAACACTCACATTAGAAGGGTGAGAGCAAAATCATTACCGTTACAACTGTTTGCTCCAATCAGGACGAGCAGAGCGCCGTCACCATGCTAAAGAAGCATCAGATCATGGAGCAGGCGGTGGAGGACTACGCCGAGGCCGTCCACCAGCTGTCCAAGACCAGCAGAGGGCTGGTGGCCAACGGACACCCGGAGAGGTGAGCCGCTTTTAGTGACATCACACCTGCATTACATGACAGGAAGCAGTCAGACAACATCAGGAAGCCAGCTGCGACACTTCCTGTCTGTCGCTACATCAGTGTGAGTAGTTTAACTGTGTGTGTGTGTGTGTGTGTGTGTGTGTGTGTGTGTGTGTGTGTGTGTGTCAGCGAGCGGATCAGCATGCGTCAGTCTCAGGTGGATAAGCTCTATGCCGGCTTGAAGGACTTGTCGGAGGAGAGGCGGGGCAAACTAGATGAGAGGCTCCGCCTCTTCCAGCTGAATCGAGAGGTGGACGACCTCGAGCAGTGGATCGCCGAGCGCGAGGTGGTGGCCGGGTCACACGAGCTAGGACAGGACTACGAGCATGTCACCGTGCGTACCGATTGTACTTCCTCTGAGTGTACTCTGTCAAGTATTACATACTGACCTATGATCCCTGCCCGCTGCTCAGATGCTGCAGGAACGTTTCCGGGAGTTTGCCCGGGACACCGGGAACATTGGACAGGAGCGCGTGGACGCCGTGAACCGGCTGGCAGACGAGCTGATCAACGCCGGGCACAGCGATGCGGCCACGGTGGCAGAGTGGAAGGACGGGCTAAACGAGGCCTGGGCCGACCTGCTGGAGCTCATCGACACCAGGACGCAGATCCTCGCCGCCTCCTTCGAGCTCCACAAGTTCTACCACGACGCCAAGGAGATCCTGGCACGCATCCTGGACAAGCAGAAGAAGCTTCCGGAGGAAGTGGGCCGGGACCAGAACACGGTGGAGACGCTGCAGAGGATGCACACCACCTTTGAACATGACATCCAGGCCCTGGGAACACAGGTCAGTGTGGGGACACTGGTTTTATTGGGAGTCACTTGGGCACAGCTTTTTTTTGGGGGGGGGGGGTTGTATCTGAGGTGTGCAGACAGAGCCCGGCGCTCTCTGAGCGCCGGGCTCTCTGAGCACGTTATTTCCAGCCAGAAACCAGCCACAGCTTCCTGTTCAGCTGATCAGCCGTTTAAAGGTCACGTGACTTAAGAATTACCAGACATGTAAACTCCCACGCAGGTCACCTTTCCTTATTAGGCGATTTAAAGTCAGAGCACCTGACTGAAACATGCAGGTGTACGTGTTATGACCTTTGACCCTGTGTTGCAGGTGAGGCAGCTGCAGGAGGATGCGGGGCGCCTGCAGTCGGCGTATGCCGGAGACAAAGCAGACGACATCCAGCGCAGGGAAAGCGAGGTGCTGGAGGTGTGGCGGAGTCTGCTGGAGGCGTGTGACGGACGCCGGCTCCGCCTCCTCGATACCGGGGACAAGTTTCGGTTCTTCAGCATGGTCCGAGACCTGATGCTGTGGATGGATGACGTGATCCGGCTCATCGAGGCCCAGGAAAACCCCAGGTAGGTCCGTGTGCTGCACAATGGTGGATCCTCGCCTCACGGCGGCCTCGCTAACAAAGACGTTTGTGTGTCCAGAGACGTTTCGTCGGTGGAGCTGTTGATGAACAACCACCAGGGTATCAAGGCGGAGATCGACGCCCGCAACGACAGCTTCACGGCCTGCATTGAGCTCGGGAAGGCTTTGCTGGCCAGGAAGCACTACGCTTCAGAGGAGGTGAGCTGAGACACTGATGGCCGCTCAGGTGATTGTCAGCTGACGAGCTGAAACACAGACTGAGAGAAGAGAAGGAAAAAGGTGCTGAATCAAGAAAAGAAAGTTTAATGACCAACAAAAGAATTGTTAAAGTTAAAGTAATGATGAAATTTGGAAAATGAAAAGAATTCAAAAATAATAAACCCTGGTCTGTGTACAGCCATGGGCAGACGTTTCATCCACTGGTCACAGGGAGCAATGCCCGGTTGTTTTGGGTTTTAATGGTGCAGTGCTCTTATTTTGAAAGCCTCACCTTTACTAGGACAAACACACCTGGGTCACCAAAGTCAAACAGCCAAACAGGCACGACAGAGGCAAATAAAATCAGGGTTGAACTGCAGTCTGTAAAGTCTATAAATAAAGCTGAGACTGAAAGGAGCTGAAAATATTTTCCAGATTAAAGAGAGGCTGCTGCAGCTCACCGACAAGAGGAAGGAGATGATTGACAAGTGGGAGGACCGATGGGAGTGGCTGCGACTGAGTAAGGCTTACTTCCTGTTTACCGTCCACATGAAACATCCAATTAAAATGATGATCAAGAGGCTGAAAGGTCATAGGTCAGTGCTGACTCATCACTGCAGGGTACTACAGTGATGAGTCAGCACTGATGAAGACTCCCCAGGCTCTTGCCCTCCTTTAACGAACCCGACTGACCAATCAGGACACGCTTCAGTTACGCTCAGAGAACAGCTTAGAGTCTGCATCTGTGTGCACGATGTCTTCACCTGACAGCTGCAGGAACTGTTCTCACTGATCCTCAAAGAGCAAAACATCAACCAGCAGTTTGTGAGACAGACACAGCAGAACAAACAGCCACAAAGATACAAAAAGACCAGAAAGATACAAAAAGACCAGAAAGATACAAAAAGACCAGAAAGATACAAAAAGACCAGAAAGATACAAAAAGTCCAGGGGCCTGTTCTTCGTACCGCGCTAAGTAAGTTAGCTGGATTTGATTGTTGACGATTTCGCGTGATCTTGGATCGTTCGGTTCCCCGAAGCTCATCCGGGACTTGCTGTCATAGCAACAGAGCCGTAAGCGTAAACCTGCTCGGGAGCAGGTTTACTTTATGTAAACAGGATTAGATCGCGGCCACGCAGGTATGTCCGCTTCATTTATACGAAAGCAACAGCGATATTCCACCACTGTTTCACCATAAATAAATAACATCAATGTAACTAAAGATAATGCAGCACCTGATCCATTTATTGATTTCACACAGATACATACAGGTCATTCCCTAAAAAAGGGAAATGTACTATTAACATTCTATTACATGTGATTATTACAGATGTAATTCATATTTCAGAGTAGTAATAGTAAATTACTTCGTGTAATCAAGATGAGAGACCACGGCTATAAAAGCGAAGGTGGATTTGGGAAGCCTGTCGCAGCCATGTCCTGTCCGTATACGCGAGCCACCCATTGCGGAAGGTGCAAGATTGATAAGGAGAGTCCTCAGAATTCAGCGTATATTGCGGGACAGACAGGATCCTTTAGCTCAGCGCGACAGTGTGCTCATAGAGAGATATCGATATTCCCGTGAGGGTATTATTTACTTAACCAACTTGTTGACGAGGGGGTGCAGGACCACCACCTGTCTTTGTTTGCTCTGCCCTTTTCTTGGTTGCTGTTATAAACAAACAGATTATTTCAGGGTCTCTTTCCAAGAGACTAAAAGCAATATAAGTGATAAATATTACCATTCTGTAGAATATTCTTATATTTCACTTTTACTTGTTCCCATGTTCTAGTGGGTCCTGTTGTGGCTCTAATGTGAAAGAGGATATAATATAACATATTATAATATAATATAATGTAATATAATATTGGATAATATAGTGTGATATGATAAATCTACCCTACCGCCTACTGGTGTTGGCCAGAGGGGCCGATGGCGCGATATGGCAGCCTGGCTTCTGTCAGTCTGTCCCAGGGCAGCTGTGGCTACAACCGTAGCTGCCTCCACCAGTGTGTGAATGTGAGAGTGAATGAATAGTGGCATTGTAAAGCACTTTGGGTGCCTTGAAAAGCGCTATATCAACCCAATCCATTATTATTATTATTATTATTATTGTTATTATTAAATTACTTACGAGTTTAATTTGTCAGCAACTTTCTGCCAGCCCTCTCTCCTTGCTTTTGCAGCCTTTGCAGTGTTCCCTTGTGTTTTAATTAAACTCTGAAACTCCTGAAATCCCTCACTCAAGAGTTCTTGCTCTGCTGCCGGAAAATACCGAGCGCGCTCCTTCGACATTTTCGCCGACCAATCAGAGGGTTGCCGATCAATGTTTCTACTATCGATGCGTAGCCCCTTTTACGGCACCCAGTGATCTCACATTACTTCATCCAGCTGTACTAATCGTCAACAACAGGTGTGTTCGGGGAACCGGATTAGCGAGCTCACGGTTAGCGCGATGATTTGGTCTTGGATGTAGTAAGCGAGGTACGAAGAACGGGCCCCAGAAAGATACAAAAAGACCAGAAAGATACAAAAACGGCAACAAAGATACAAAAAGACCAGAAAGATACAAAAACGCCACAAAGACACAAAAACGCCACAAAGACACAAAAACGCCACAAAGACAGAAAACGACCACGCTTAAAGGCTTTGCTGTGGAGCCTCGTGATAGGTCACACTCCTGTAGAAACACCTGCACACCTCTCACCTTGCCATCCTCTGTATGACACGTTGAGCCTGCAGTCGCGTTGATAAGTTCAGTCATAAAATCTTCCTCTCTCTTCCTCAGTCCTGGAGGTCCACCAGTTCTCTCGGGACGCTGGCGTGGCCGAGGCCTGGCTGCTGGGTCAGGAGCCCTACCTGTCCAGCAGGGAGCTGGGCCAGAGTGTGGACGAGGTCGAGAAGCTCATCAAACGCCACGAAGCCTTCGAGAAGTCCGCCGCCACCTGGGAGGAGCGCTTCTCCGCCCTGGAGAGACTGACTACGGTGAGGGTGGGGTAGCCGGATAGGGTGATGAGGAGGAATGTGATGATGATGATGATGATGATGATGTTTACACGTGTCTTCCAGCTGGAACTGCTGGATGTGAGGAGGCAGCAGGAGGAGGAGGAGAGGAGGAGGAAGCCACCATCTCCAGAGCCTGTGGAAGTTCAGCAGGAGGAGGCGCAGCAGAGGTGAAAGCGCCGCAAATGTGTCATAACGCTCACCACGTAAGTAAAAGCGTGACAATAACGAGTGTGTGTGTGTTTCTGCAGCGCCGTCACTCAGAACGGACCGCCCTCGGACCAGGATTCTCCCAGGGTCAGTAAACTTTAACCTTTATGCCTCCGGCGGTGGCGCACGCCACACGCTTCACCTTTGTTTTCTTCTTAAAGTGTATTTACAGCTAATATTTCTTCTTCTGTGGTGTTAAACTGAATCTGCTGCTGCTTAACCCCACCTGTGCAGGACGGCGTGGAGGACGGAGAGCTGGTGAACGGTGTTGGTGAACGGAGCTCCAAAGAGCCGAGCCCCGCCCCCTCGCCCACCTCTGGCAGGAAGGTTAAAAGTCAGTCGACCACACTGCCCACCAAGAACCGGGACTCCAGCTCGCCCCAGGAGGGACTGCTGCACCGCAAACACGAGTGGGAGGGCCACAACAAGAAGGCTTCCAACAGGTGAGCTCCACGCCCCACAGGAAGTGCCTCGCACGCAGCTACGTCACCTGACCCGTCACCTGACCCCACTGCTGTGTGATTCGCAGGTCGTGGCACAACGTGTACTGCATCATCAACAACAAAGAAATGGGTTTCTACAAGGACGGCAAGGCGGCGAGCCAGGGCGTGCCGTACCACAACGAGCTCCCCATCAGCCTGAAGGACGCCACGTGTGACGTCGCCTCGGACTACAAGAAGAAGAAACACGTCTTCAAACTCAGGTACCGAGCGCAGCAGGAAGTCAGGTGTAGTCTGGACACAAGTTGAACACGTCTCACATTAAACGCCGCCGCTGGTCGCAGCGTCTCCGTGAAGCTGGAAAGTTCCAGTTTGTTTGAACAAATATTCTTAGAATATAATAAAGTAGTCAACATCACAGTGATGATGTCACAGAACCTCTGATGTGATGTGTCAGGTGTGCTGGGCGCACTTCCTGGTTCTGTTAAAGCTGCACGAGAAAAAACTACAGCTTTGATTTGAGGTCACCTGTCCACAAAGGCCTCACCTGTCGTGGCCGAGCCAATCAAACTCCAGATCTCATTTTTGATGTAACGATCAGCTGATTTTACTGTTTCACAGTGTTAGGTTTATATTGATGGATTGTCATTTATGCTTAGAAATATATAATCAATTGTATAATGATAGAGGTCTGATCCTCAGTAGTCTGCAAAGACTCTGTGAGCCTTCCAGAGTGTTCTGGCACACGCACATCCTAAGGTCATGAGCGAGGTCGTACCTTCTCTTTCTGATTGATGGTATAGGAGGACACCTACTCTGTATCTGTTTAAGTATAAGAGCCCTTTGTTTAGGGGACCGCTGGACTCCTGGCACCGGCTTTTTAAGGAGGCGTTCACAGGGCCACATCTTGACCCACACATACATACACACACCCACATTCACACACACTCATACCTACACGTATGCATAGACTCTTTGTTCACATGCATGCCTGTGTAAGATGTCATATGTTAATGGGCCTATGCATATTCATGTAACCACAATAAAGAGCAGTGCTACGGGGGAGCTGACTGAGAGCGACTGGGGGGTTCGAGCAGCAGGAACAGCGCTCGTCTCGTCCTCCCCCTCGTGCACGAGCTCACACAGAGCTCTGCCTGCTGTCCAACGCTGTTGCCATTGTAGCAGAATTGTCTCTGATTGTTCCAGCAGTAGGTCTGTGCTAGACAAGCCTCTCACACAGCGTCAGAGCTAGACGCAGCGTACGCAACAAAAACACATGTAGACGTTGACGCACGCACACGCACAGACGCACGCACACGCACAGACACACGCACACACATGCACGCACAGACGCACACACATGCACACACATGCACACACACACAGACGCACACACACACAGACAGACAGACACACGCACACACACACGCACAGACACACACAGACAGACAGACACACGCACACAGACACACACGCACACACACAGACACACACGCACACAGACATTGT
Source organism: Mchenga conophoros (assembly GCF_057382185.1). Lineage (NCBI taxonomy): Eukaryota > Metazoa > Chordata > Actinopteri > Cichliformes > Cichlidae > Mchenga > Mchenga conophoros. Next base: position 43,405,952 of record NC_140531.1, read on the forward strand.
GAGTGTTACAACAACCACCTGACATGTTTTATTGTTTGACAGCATCCCGTTACCATGGTTACTCACCAACACATTTCTCAGCCGCAACATTAGGACGCAGCTCCGCCTCCTTTGCCTCATTTTTTTGTTAGCCCAATCACAGCTGCAGCCTGCAGGAACTGATGCTGTGATTGGTTGTCAGGGTGATGGTCGTTCAGACTTCGCCCGGTGACCGTCATTGGTCCAAAGAACGCTGATCACCTGAGCGCTTAAACACACCTGGATGTGTATCTCAGCACAGCCGGCACTTTAACCTTTGACCTTTGACCTGAGGCTTGGTTTGGTGCGTTTGTACGGTTCCTCCACTCACGCCTGTCTTCCTCTCGCTCTTTCAGAATCACCGATGGAAACGAATACCTGTTCCAAGCCAAAGACGAGGTGAGTTTGATTTTTGCTCAGATTTGTGGAAGCGCTCGCCTGTGTGGCGTTCCTGCTTAACTGCTTACGTGCCTCCGCAGGAGGAGATGAGTACCTGGATCCAGGCCATCCTGAACGCCGGCGCCGCAGACCGCTCTGACATCCAGGGCAGCAGCCCTGGCACGCCTGCCTCCGGGCGTGCTCACACGCTGCCGGCCACCGTCACGCTCACCACCGAGTCGAGCCCCGGAAAGCGCGAGAAGGACAAAGACAAAGACAAGGAGAAGCGCTTCAGCCTGTTCAGCAAGAAGAAGCAGTAGAGCGCGGCAGCGAGACGCTTTGGCGAAACCGCCCAGGTGCTCTGACGCACCCATCGCCACATTTACAGGCGCCTCATTTCTCATGGGCCGCCATCAGCCGGGGAGAACTGGAGGCCGCCTCAGAGCGCCGCCAGCTTCCTGAAGATCGACTTGGAGCGGGTGAAACCGCCGCCTCTCTGAGGCTGGCGAGCCTCAGTCCTCCCCGCTGAATGGTTCACCTTTAAAATCGGCCAATCCCAGAGACTGAGGCGGTGGAGACGAGGAGCAAAGGAGCGTTTCGCCAAAGCCCGCCGTCGCCTCGTTTTTGTGCGTTCTGCATTTTTGTTCGCGTGTCGGTCATTTGGCGGCGAGTCGGAGTGCCTGATGTAACGCCGCGTCATCGTTGGCGAATGAGGCCGCTGTCGCCGTGTGCATTACCGGCCGTGACATCATCACTCCATCTCGCTCTTTCTTTGATGACATCATCAGGGACCACACGCTAATGTTCTGTTATTGTTTGTTTTTTATTCTCTGAAATTTGTTATTTTTCTATTTTTTGTCGTTTCCTCGTCACAGACGCCGTTTCCTGCCGCGGAGAAATTGGACCAACAGTGCATTTCATTCCAATAATTTCTGTTTTCGTTTCTCTGCAGCCATGTTGTTTTTGTCAGACAGCCCAATCGCCTTCAAGGAGGTGGTGATTTAGAAACATCCACCTGCATGCTTCATCAGGCTCCGACCTGAGCGCGAAACTGCGACTTCCTCCTTTTGTATCTCTGGTCAGGTGGTGTCGGCGAGGGCGGAGGGAGCTCGCCGTCCCGCCGACGGGAGCGAGGTCTAGACTGGTGAAGGTTGCTTGCTCGTCATCGGCTCTTCGCACCACGCTGATTTCTGCTCTTTGATACCCGTGCTGCCCCGTCACTGTAGATCTATCGTAGCGAACATGTATGGAAGCCCCGCCGTCGTCCTGCACAATCAGAGCTGCACCAATAGGAATGAAGACGCTCGCCGATATTTAGCCGACCTTCGATCATTACAGCTTCTCATGTATGAACCTGCACCTGTAGACTTACAGCTCTCTGTCACATATGTGTGATGTCATTAAAGCTTTTAACCTTTACTCAGTAGCTTCCTGTTGTCTTTGCACGTGCTCAGTTAGAAACCCGCACAAACCCGAGGCCCCCCTTCCCCATCTGTGTCTGCATGTGTCTGCCTCTGTGGTGTGTGTGTGTGGGGGGGGGGGAGGCTGGTCCCTGGTTTAATGCTGGGGGCGGTCCCTTTTTAAATCTTCAGGTCCACTGAAGTTTTCATTGGTTGTGGCCTGCAGGTGTTAGAGCAAACAGGTGAGTTACAGATATAGTTCCTGCCCAGTGATGACGCTCATTAGAGGGTTCAGGTAAATCTCGCCTAACGTGGCATGGATGCAGTGAGCTGCTCGTTAAAAACACTACAACCCCCAGCATGCACTGCGGCTGTACGCTGAATCAGACCGTACCTGCTCAGAGGCGGGAAGCTCGCGGAGGTGTCCGCGAGGGAAACCGGAAGCTGTGACCTTCAAAAGAAAACGGAGGATTGTGGAAAAAAAAATCGGATTAAGCGTGCAGAGAGCTCAGAGGTGTTTGTTCATCACGGAGAAAAACGGGGAAGAGCAGGTCACTACTCACTGCGCCTGCGTGCAGAAAACTGCGGACCTTAATCCTCAGCACACCTGTGAGTGCTGGTTCACACTGACTTTAGAGTACAGCTGTGTTTTCCTACAAACATTTAGATGTCTGTGCAGGTAAAGGTTTTTTCAGAAATAAAAGACTAAAAAATAAAAGTCTTTATGTTGTGAATAAACATGTCAAATTCATAACTGGATGAAACTGAGATTTTTTTTAAAAGGTGCTGATGTGTGCACGCCTCCCTGTCGAGGGCTGCAGAATCTGAACCAGACTCCTGCATGAGCTGCAGTCACGTGATTGGACTCGCACCTGCAGATGCACATCGGCTGCATGCGCACGCTGCTGACCAAGTTTCAGGTGGTGACCTCCAGGTGACCTCAGACCAGACAAGGTTGTCCATAGTCTGGGAGCTGCTGGTTGGAGGACTGGTTGCTGTTGGGTCATTGCGTGTATTGAACCACATGAAGGCCGTCAGGAGAAACTAGCTTCCTTTTATTTTTGCTGAGCTGGAAAAACGCTTTCAGATTAGTCTGACTTCCTCTCAGCATCTGATGACGTCTGACTGTAAACGTCACAAAGACACATTACATATTTAAGCTATACTAAAGGTGAAGTGAATGAGGGCGTAAATAAATGAAAGGCTTTTAAAAGAGATGTAAGCCTCATCGTGAGATAAGAAGCTGAAGCATATGTGTGACGTCATGACCTCTCAGGCGTTATTTTTGTGTCTCTTAGTCACAAACGGAGAGAAGAGCTCGTGTTTGCGCCAATCCTGCGATGAATGAACGATAAATGCGATGCTATGTATCTGGTGCTTTTATTTTGAAGGTGACCGCGGGAAGCACGGGGTTTCACGGTTTCCGGCTTGATGCTTTCGGCGGTCCCGTTAGCGCTCCGTTCTCGGGTCGCGGTTTTTCACGGTTTTAGGGCTGCTGGTGACCGGTGCCCGAGCAGGAGCGCCGGTGCGGGCGGGTGTGGACGGTCGCGGGTAGATGTGCGCAGTAATCTGCGGATCGGCGCAGACGGCGGAGGATTTGCTGTGATTTAAATCTGCGCCTGACGGACGGAGGCCGGGAGGAGCCGCTAACGGTGACCCGGTCCGGTGTGTCTGCTGCGGGTCGGAATTAAAACGCCCACAAACAGCTCGAAGTTACATTTCCGGGAGTGTCTCTGAGGTCGGACATGGAAGCTGGAAACGTCAGGGTTTAGACCGCCGCCTTTTATTTAGTTAAAACACATAAACTCACTGTTAAATTTTCATCAGCTGAATTTGGTCTTTATGATTTTGAAATTCTGTGATTTTGTCTCAGGTCGTCTGAATTTAGCAAACATTGATTTTATCTCAGCAGCACTCAGTTTATTCACAGTCGTTCCGGTTTCCATCATCATAAAATCCACCTGAGCAAGTCTTCAGGTGAGCAGGTGTGTTCAGGTGTCGGTCAGAGGTTTCTGGCCCCGGCGCTGACTCCACTCGGGATTTTTACTGTGAAAAGCGCAGAAGAAGACCCTTACAACCTTCCTGCTGACACATTAGTGAGCGGTGCCAAAGCTGCCTCTGGAATCATGGGAAGTGTAGGCAAAGAGACTACAGGGATGGACGGCAGTTCCTGGCAACATTAGCGGCTCCAGCAGATACATTTCTCTGAGACGGTTTTTCTGTGGATGTTTGAGTTTGTGGGTTTGAGCAGACATGTCAGATAAAACAGCGCCGCGCTGCCAGCTGAGGCTGGAGTGGATCCACGGGTACCGGGGCCACCAGTGCCGAAACAACCTGTACTACACAGCTGGGAAAGATGTGGTGTACTTCGTGGCCGGGGTGGGCGTGGTCTTCAACACCAGAGAGCACACACAGAAGTTCTACCTGGGACACAACGATGACATTATCAGGTGAGGAGGAACCCTGTGACGGTGCTGGTGAACTCTGACGCCATGCAGGCGGGTTTTAGGATTTAAAGGTCGGTCCATCAGCCGCTGGATTCAACGTCCAGAGAATGTTCAGTTAGAACCTCGGATTCAGAAGACCGGTGTGGTTCTCACTCAGGTTGCAGAACAGCTCTTTACTTCTTGAGCAGTTTGTCCAGCTGATTTGACCGCATTCTACAGGGTGTCCTATAAGGGGCGCTTCAGGAGTGCGGGGTATCGGGCCTGTTGGGTTCACCTCACGATTCTGGTCTCATTTCTGTCAGAGATGACAGAATTTGTAAGCGGATACAGATGATGAAGGACTTTGGCTTCGATGGTTTCTGGACCTCGTTTCGGTTCTCCCTCACTTGACCTCCTGCTCACAGAGGTCCTGGTCATCGGCTGGAGGAGGAGTTTAGGTTTCCCAGAGTATGTTAACAGTGAGGGCAGGGTGGAGCAGGAGGTCGACAGATGAATTGAAAGTGAAGCGATCTGTTTACTGCTAGATCTACGTACTTCTGCTCACCTGTGACCACAAGCTCCCTCTGAAGGTGTCTAGGCGCAGGCTCAGAGATGCTGTGAGGGTTCGGTGTTTCAGGTAGAGCTCAGAGTAGAGAGGAGTCTGACCTGGACCCTCCTGGGGAGGTGTGTCACCTGGAGGCCCCGTGGCAGATCCCCGGCATCTCGGCTGGTTTGGGAACATCTTGGTGTACCTCTGGAGGAGCTGGAAAGGGTTTCTGAAGCTAGTCTGAGGATGGAAATTGGACGTAAATACTTAGAATGGCATTCTCTCGAACATCCAGCAGGGGGCGACTCCTCTGGCCCAATTTATATATAGAAAAGGAGCTGATATGTGAGCTCCGTGAACACCTGAGAGACGGTTTCTGGTCTCAGGTTTTAGGCGTGACTGACGCAAACTGAAACTTGTTTTGTGAATTTTGCTCATTCTTGGTGATATAACGGAGGATTATGTGGGTCTGCTCGTGGGCTGACAGATGTTTGATGGTCTGTGCAGTCGGGTTCAGGATTGAAATAAAGATTAGAGTTAATTTACAAAAGAGAATCTGCCACAGTCCACGGCAAAGCTGCAGGTAGTGCCATCGTGTGAGTGTGGAAACTTTAATATCTCCAGAGTCCAGGAGAAAACTGTTGTGTCAGCTGTTGTGTTTACGTGCCCTGCAGCACTTTGTCAGTGTTCACTGGATCTGGAGCGACACGTCAAACCCGTGTGCTTAAATTCGTCCTGACTTCCTCCTGCTCAGCATTTTGTTTCAGCTTTAACACAGTTCAGAACTTCCTTTGGAATCTGTCTGTTTTTAGGTTTCCTTCAGTGTTTGTGATGCTCTGCAGACAGGGGGCGCTCACGCCCAGTTCAGCTGTTTTAATGGGACTCTCTGATTGGAGGACCTTTAAAAACAGAAAGCCACTGCATGTCTGTAACCATCACAAAAACCAGCATTAAGTGCTTACTTCCACCAGCCCTGAGGCGTGTTGGTGAACACACGTGTGTGCTGCTGCGTGTCCGCCCCCCTTCACAGATGGCCGGGTGGCCGCTGAACGATTAAAAGCTTCATCAGCAGCTGCCAGGTCAGCCCTAGTGATGAGGTCACAGTGTGGAGACAGGAAGTCGAGCTCAGCCGTCGGTCGCTGTGATCGGTGTCAGAACTGCTGACTTCTTCTTCTTCCTTTCTCAGTCTGGCCATGCATCCTGATAAGATCCAGGTGGCGACAGGTCAGGTGGGGAAGGACCCGTACATCTGTATCTGGGACACGTACGCCATGCAGACGGTGTCCATCCTGCGGGACGTGCACACCCACGGAGTGGCCTGTCTCGCCTTCGATGCTGATGGACAGGTAACGATGTTACCGACACTCTAACCACCCGTCTCAGATTAAAGTTTTAACAATTTAAAAAATAAAATCTTTGATTTTGAATTGAAACTTTATCAGCAGCAGCAGTTTTACAGCAGCTTTGTATGAGTCGCGCTTCAGAATAATCCTCCTGTGTCTGACACCCGCTGCTTTAGCTCCTCCTGCTGTAAGATAACTTTCCTGTCATTGGCTGCACCTCATCAACAGACACAAGCAAGTGGGCGGGGCTTTTGGCGCCTCTCTGTGACATCACACTGACCCAGTGTTGAGAGATTACTGCGAACACTGAGCTCGTCAGTAGGAGCTCTACGTTTAGTGTGAATGCGCGCGGCCAGAGCAGGAGATGTGACAGGAAGTGAGGCGAAGGCGAGTGGGTCACCTTTACGTTTCATCGTAAAGGTATCGTCCAATCACGTTCCCTCTTTGTTTCTGTTGCCATAGCGACTGGCCTCAGTTGGCCTGGATGCCAAGAACACGGTGTGCGTCTGGGACTGGAGAAGAGGACGTGTCCTCGCCACGGCCACCGGACACTCGGACAGAGTACGTGCCGGCGCACACGCGTTTACCTGCAGGCGTACCTGAGGAGTAACGCCGCTCTCGCTTTTCCCACAGATCTTCGACGTGTGCTGGGATCCGTTCCAGGCCGGCCGGCTGGTCAGCTGCGGAGTCAAGCACATCAAGGTGGGGCAGCACCTGGGTGGTCACATGACGGAGGGGTTCACAGGCAGCTGCGGGTGCTGGGATCAGCCGCACATCATCCCGCCTGCAGCGGACGATGTGCGGCTGAAAAGTACAGGAGACGTTTAAACCCGGTGATGATTTCGACCTCACACCTCTGTCACGTACAGAGCTGTGCAAAACTCTTGAGCTGCTCCTCACTCTGTGCAGCATCAGGTAATGTTCAGATGTTGACTCACAGGTGGGTGAGAGAAGGAAGACAGGACAAAGACATGCTGTGGAAGAGAGACAGATTAATAACAGGTATGATTCAGTGCAGAGAGGTCTGTAACACATAGTGAGTGAAGAAGAAACACCCAGTGCATCATGGGAATAACAGCAGCCTGCACCTGTTGCAGCGTCACTAAGGGAGGATTCAGGGTCACAGCTTGTTTGAGTTGTAAAAACTGATTCTTATTTTCCTGCGACAGATAAAGAAGTGTGGGGGCTCAAGACTTTTGCACGGTCCTGTATGGGGTTGAAATGGTCCTTCTACTGCTCGCCGTCGATAACCTACTCAGCACGCCAGCATGGCTGGCACCACTTCCTGTGCTAATCTGCGCCCTCTCTGTTTCCTGTGTGCGTAGTTTTGGACTCTGTGTGGCAACGCTCTGACTCCGAAGCGAGGGATTTTTGGGAAAACGGGCGACCTGCAGACCATCCTGTGCGTCTCTGCGGCCAAAGACGAGCTCACGTACTCCGGCGCTCTGAACGGGGACGTTTACGTGTGGCGAGGACTCACGCTGATGAGGACCGTACAGGCTGCACACGGGGTACACACACACACACACACACACACACACACACACACACAGCTTTACCTGTAAAACAGGTGGAGCTCGAGAGCAGCATCCACCCTGATGGAAACGCTTTCTCCTCCAGGTAACGCGACGATCAAACATGGCCGACCTAACCCGAGCAGGTGATTAACCCACAGCTGCACCTGTGCTGGGAAGGGGCTGATGGGAAATGTGTTGTTCTTCTGCAGGCGGGGATCTTCAGCATGCACGCCTGTGAGGAAGGATTCGCCACCGGAGGGCGAGACGGCTGCATCAGACTGTGGGATGTGGACTTCAAACCCATCACAAAGATCGACCTGAGGGAGGCGGAGCAGGGCTACAAAGGTCTGATCTGGTCCCCTCTGTCACACCGGGGTCACTCAGGGGTCACACCGGGGTCCACCTGCTCAGGGTCGCCTCTGCTTTGGTTTTGTATTTGATCAACCACAGCGGCAAAAAAGTCGTCAGTGCTTCACAGAAAGTGAATCTACAGCAGGCTGAGTCTTACCTGCTGCTCACCTGGCTCTGGCAGAGACGCCGGATTCCCAAATCACATGTGATCACATTTATTATTAATAATAATAATAATAGTACATGTTATTTAAAAGCGCCTTTAAAACACCCAAGCACACAGGTACAGCAAATAAAACAGGCATAAAAACGTGAACTGTACACAATAATAAGCGTAGCAGATAAAAAGATCATGGATGATTTATATGGAGTAGGCGGTCTTAAATAGGTGGGGTGATGTCGAGGGGGAATTCCAGGGTCGAGACGAGAGGAAGGAACAGAAAGAGATGTATGCCTTACATGTATGGAGGAGTATTTAAAATGAATGGCAGATTTGACCGGGAGCAGTGAAGCTGCTTCAGGACAGGCGTGCTGTGATGTCCTCGTGACAACACGGGCAGCAGAGCTCTCGACACGTTGAAGCGTACTGATGGATTTTTGTGTTACAGTAGTCGATCTGAGACGCAGCAATGTGTTTGTTAAATGTGAGTTCTGTGATTGGTGGCCCCCGTCCCAGAGTTTCCTGTTTCCTGTCTCAGGTCTGTCGATCCGTAGCGTGTGCTGGAAGGCCGACCGCATCCTGGCCGGGACTCAGGACAGTGAAATCTTCGAGGTGATGGTCCGAGACCGGGACAAACCAGTTCTACTGATGCAGGGTCACAGCGAGGGCGAGCTGTGGGCGCTGGACGTGCACCCCAAACAGCCCGTCGCCGTCACCGGGAGTGACGACCGCTCCGTGAGGTCGGTCCAACTGCACCGCAGACCGCTCACGCCCTCCCGCTCACCTGGTGTCCTCCTAACCTGTTGCTCACCTGTGTCTCAGGCTCTGGAGCCTTCCTGACCACACTCTGCTGGCTCGCTGCAACATGGAGGAGTCCGTTCGAAGCGTTTCTTTCAACAATGACGGTTCTCAGCTCGCTCTGGGCATGAAGGATGGCTCGTTTACGGTGCTGCGTGTCAGGTGACCTCTCTTACCTGTCGATAAGATTATGTACAGGTGTGTTATCGCCTCAAATTAAACAGGAGCTTAAAGCCGATCTGTGACCAGCGAGCTCAGGGAAGCTGACGTCTGCGTTAACAAATGCTGACGTGGAAAACTGTTGGCGGCCTCGCGCTTCCTAAATCTCTGCGGTAACGGTCACAGGTAATGGACCCCACTGATCACCAGAGGTGGGACCAAGTCATTGTTTTGCAAGTCTCAAGTAAGTCTCAAGTCTTTATCCTCAAGTCTCAAGTAATGTCAGGCAAGTCCGAGTCAAGTCACAAGTCTGAAATTTTGAATTTCAAGTCCTTTCGAGTCTTTAAAAAAAAAAAAAGAAAAAATAATGTTGCAGTTATGCTAAATGTAAATATTAGACCATGTAATTTTAAAATCTGTGTTTTTCTCAACACATGACAAAATAGTGAACTTAGAAAATATACACAAATTGTGAAATTGCACCTCTTTAAAATGCAGCTCAATTAAACCTAGCTCCAAGAATAATTTTCACCGACAGTTCTGAGATAAGCTGCATGTTATTCTTGGATGCGGTTGTAGGACCAGCTTTAAAATCGCATGACAAAAATATCATACACATTAAAAAAAACTGCATCACCAACGTAGCCTGGAAAACATTTGCTAGTTAGATGAAGTCAGCTATCTCATCGTAGCATATTTATATGCATATTTATAATTATACGGTTCTTGGAGTGAGTGCATACACTCATGAAGTTTAGTAACTTCAGGTCACTGCAACAAGCCCAGGTACAGTTTACCGACGGATGGGTACAGGACCTTGAAATGCACCGTGTAGAACGAAAGACCATCGTATGAACAAAGGTAAGTTTACCAGTCTCACAAATCGTCGCCATAAATACACATTCGTTAACCGTTTATTAATATAACCTTTGAGCTCAACGGTAATTAATTAGTAGTGGAAATAATTTCTGGTAGCATCACAGAAATGTAGCAGTGACAATAATACTGTATGCTGTAATCGTACTGGACAATTAGTGATACAAAACAACTGTTTTATCCTGTGAATAAAAGTATATGTTTTTGTCAATGTACCATAATAACAGAAGCGAAACACAATATTGTGTCAGGACAATTCACTATTTATGCACAATAAATAAAGGAGCATAGCGCGACAATTTCTGTTCAGCGCCAGACTTGCTTGTAACCTATATCACCAATTATGTTAAGAAAATTACGTATTAACTACTAAAAAACACTGACCTTCGTGTAAATGCTTGGAGCAGACTAACCTGTGAGCTGGAGGGTTCTGGGACGTTATATTTGGTCTTTGAATGGCTGCAATCCAGGCCATCCGTCGCCTCTTTGTTACTTCGGAAACATGGTTCGAACAATTTCTCTTCAACGACGTAATCCGATAACAACTGATCTCTTTACCCGTCGGCTTCCCGTGGCTGTCATGCGACCGGCTATTGCAGTTAATGATACAACAGCTTCTTGACATTTTTGTGTTTCTTTTTATCGCTGTGGCGACCGTGGCTCAGGGGGTTGGGAAGCGTATCTGTAACCGGAAGGTCGCCGGTTCGATCCCCGGGCTCTCTGTTCTGGTCGTTGTGTCCTTGGGCAAGACACTTTACCCTACTTGCCTACTGGTGTTGGCCAGAGGGGCCGATGGCGTGATATGGCAGCCTCGCTTCTGTCAGTCTGTCCCAGGGCAGCTGTGGCTACAACTGTAGCTGCCTCCACCAGTGTGTGAATGTGAGAGTGAATGAATAGTGGCATTGTAAAGCGCTTTGGGTGCCTTGAAAAGCGCTATATCAACCCACTCCATTATTATTATTATTATTATTGTGTGACTGATTTCAATTGAAAGCCTGCGTGCGCTAGTACCGCTTGCCACGAGTTCCCAGAATCCTTTGCGGTTTACCCCTGAATGACGTCACATTTTCAATCTCTATATAATATGCATGTTAAATTTTATATTTGGGGTAAAATATCAAGTCTTTTCAAGTAAACCGGTTCAAGTCCAATTCAAGTCCCAAGTCATTGGTGTAAAAGTCCAAGTCAAGTCACAAGTCTTAGAACATTTTTTCAAGTCAAGTCTAAAGTCATAAAATTAATGACTCGAGTCTGACTCGAGTCCAAGTCATGTGACTCGAGTCCACACCTCTGCTGATCACGATCGGGTGCTCTTTGTGATAAAGACCACTTCCTGCTATGTGACAGCGGTCTTTAAGCAGGTTAAACATAATTGGCGTGTGTTGCTGTGGTTCTTAGAAATGGGCGGGGTTAAAAGGCTAAGATGGTGGTTTACCATCCGTGCTCCGGTTAGTGAGGCCTGCTAATGCGTGTGTTTGTGCAGGGACATGACAGAGGTTGTGCACATCAAGGACAGGAAGGAAGTGATCCACGAGCTGAAGTTTTCTCCGGATGGTTCTTTCCTGGCGGTCGGGTCCAATGACGGGATGGTGGACGTGTATGCCGTCGCACAGCGCTACAAGAAGGTAGGCGAGTGCAGCCGCTCCGCCTCCTTCATCACCCACCTGGACTGGTCGGTCGACAGCCGCTTCCTGCAGACCAATGACGGTGCCGGGGAGCGGCTCTTCTACAGGATGCCAGGTACACAGGAACACCTGAGACTTGGTTTTGTCCTCCCGGTTTCCACACAGCTGTGGTCTTCAGGGGACAAAAATGTCCCCACTTCATTTTAGCGTGTTTTAAATTAGTATAAATTGTCAATCAGTTCAGCGTTACAGTTTGACTGAAGACATTAACACAAAATTTACCCAACATTTGACATTTTAGGGCCACCAGACCTTGTTTACATAAAGTACACTTTGTTTTTGAGCGAAAATAAAACGTGACAATAAAATATTTCATCCATCCATCCATTCGCTTCCGCTTATCCTTTTTCAGGGTCGCGGGGGGCGCTGGAGCCTATCCCAGCTGTCATAGGGCGAGAGGCAGGGTACACCCTGGACAGGTCGCCAGTCTGTCGCAGGGCCAACACACAGGGACAGACAACCATTCACACTCACATTCACTCCTAGTGGCAATTTGGATTATCCAATTAACCTATCCCCACAAGCTGCATGTCTTTGGACGGTGGGAGGAAGCCGGAGTACCCGGAGAGAACCCACGCAAACACGGGGAGAACATGCAAACTCCACACAGAAAGACCCCGGCCTGATGTTGGAATTGAACTCAGGACCTTCTTGCTATGCGGCAACAGTGCTAACCACCGTGCCTAAAATATTTAAGGGTTTAGATAATTTGAACTATTTCAGTGGTTCCCAAACTTTTTTTGCTGGCCCCCCTTTGTTTTACAAGAAAAATCCATCAAACATTTAGTGAACAATTAAGCAAATACAAGTAACCTGCAATAAATCACAGGTAGTAAGAAAATAAACGACTAACTCTTTTATGCTGCGTCCGCACCTACACGGGTGCTTTTGAACACGCAGCTGTTTCGTCCACGTAAACGGCGTTTCGAATCACCGAAAACAGAGATTTTTTAAAACTTCTTTTTTGTGTTTCCGTGTGGACGAGGAATACAGAGTTGGTCACACAACATCAAAGGTATGCGCCTTTATTCACGTCACGCTGTGGCCACGTTATTGTTTACATGAGATGAACTGCAGAATGATAGAGACAAAATACTGTTAATCTGACTGTCTGCAGGTTTTACACGCAGTTACTGTCCCTCCATTACAAAGGCAGAGGCGTCACGGTGTGATTATTTTACTGTAGTTGTTTTTCCTGTGTAATAATGTTCAACATTGCATCAATACATGTTTCAAAAAATGCCTCTCTGTGCAAAATGTGTTCAAAAACATAAACAGCTGTGGGATCCTGTTAGTCTGTGATTTGAACCGGGGAACAAATCGTGGCAGGATCAGCCTGATGTTATTTGTATCCAGCTGTAACTTTACTGTATAAAGAGCAAACATCTCCAACATGTCAGGAGCAGTTAGTCATCATACGAAGTGTTTAAAAAATCAAGTGTTTATTAAAATCAAGAATGTGGATTCTCACTGAACCTGAAAAGAGAGTATTAGCCAAAGGACTCAATCTTGCCATTTCTCCACAACAGTTGCCCATAGTGGACCTCATCACAGCCACAGAATCTGCCATACGGACTAATAAATGATCACAGACAGAAGCAGAGCAAATCAGGATGAAAGTCTCAGCCACCCTCTCCAGTGCCAAAGTCCCTCCATCCAACCTCACAATACAGGAAAAGAAGGCCGTCGCTTCCCTGAGCAAAGACCACAACATCACTGTTTTACCAGCTGATAAGGGAAGATGCACCGTGGTCCTAAACACTACAGATTACCATACAAAGATCACTACTCTCCTCAGTGACAACAATACCTACGAAGCCCTAAAGCGAGACCCCACAAGCAGCTACAAAAAGAAAGTTATAGCTTGCCTTCAAGACTTTGAAAAGGACAAAATTATTGACCGCCCTACATATCACCGCCTTTACCCAGGGGATGCCATACCCTGCATTTACGGACTTCCTAAGCTCCACAAGGAAGCTGTCCCACTCAGACCCATAGTCAGGAGCATAAACTCAGCTACTTATAACATCTCGAAACACCTTGCTACCATCCTAGCACCTCTCGTGGGGAACACCCCACACCACATCAAGAACTTCACCGACAAGGTCCAGAAACTTACCCTGGATCCAGATGAAACCATGGTGTCCTTTGATGTAATAATAATAATAATAATGGATTGGATTTATATAGCGCTTTTCAAGGCACCCAAAGCGCCTGGTTTTATGGGTTGTCGTTAGCAACAACGACGGTAAAACCATTGCATGTCCGCTTGTTTATTTTCCACATAAACCTTTCACAATAAAGCTCAAGATCCTGTTGAGACTTTTTTAAAATAAACAGAATCACGTGAAAAAGTATTATTGACGGATGAGAAGCAAAAAAAGAGCCGTTAGGTGCTAAAAAATAAAGCTTAGACTCAAACGTTAGAACAGGCTTTTCCCCGCAGCACGCCGTGTAATAAATACTCACAAAGAAAACGGCGCCGTTACAACTTATGTCTAAAAATGTATAGTTTCATGCATCGGTTAAAAACTCGACTCCAGCTACACGACGCCCAGCTGGAAACACTTCACCTACCCGAGATTCACAGAATTTACAGAAAATATCAATTTTTTTGTGATTTATATCGTTATCGGACGATAGATGTTTTATATCGGGATATGAGAGTTTGGTCATATCGCACAGCCCTACAAGAAGTGGAATCCTTCACTGCGCACATTAACGCTGTGGATAAAAAAAGTTCACCAGGAAGACACAAAGGACGACTGTTTGCCTTTCCTGGACTGCGCTGTGCACATTGAAGAGAACGGCAAGTTTACCGGAAGCCCACACACACGGACCAGTACCTCCTCTTTGACTCCCATCACCCTCTGGAACACAAACTTGGAGTAATTAGGACCCTACACCACCGGGCAGAACATGTTCCCTCTAAGCCTGAAGGAAAAAAGAAGGAACACACACATGTAAAGGAAGCACTCAAAACCTGCGGCTATCCTAAATTCAAGGTTCAAGGTTCTTTATTTGTCACATGCATAGTTATACAAGTATAACACACAGTGAAATGTAGCCTGACACGCTCCTCGACATGTGCAAAAATTGGGGGGGATATATATAGTATATACATTGGGTGAATGTGCAGTAGTAGCAGCAAGCAGGTGAATTCTGTACATTAATATGAATAGACATCTGACTATTTTACAGGATAGACAATATAAACATATTTAAAATTAAAGGAATTGAAATGTACATTGTGCCTTGGTTTAGTGTCTGGAAGAGTCCTGACTCAGTCAATTATAGATGATGTGAGAGGGCGGGTGTGTGTGTTTAGGGCACGGATGGCTTGGGGATAGAAGCTCCAAACAGCCACTTCACAAGCGCATGGCACAACACAGAAGAGCCACCTCCACAGGACAAGACTCAGCAGTCCATCTGCATCTAAAGGTCAAAGGTCACTCTTTGAGGATGCCAATGTTCACATTTTGGACAGAGAGGACAGATGGTTTGAAAGAGGAGTGAAAGAAGCATCTATGTCCACTGTGAGCGACCATCTTTGAACAGAGGCGGGGTTTATGACACCAACTCTCTGCCATCTATAATCCAGTTTTGAGATCCCTTCCCAGACGCCTTAACGCCCACTCACATCCTGGGCCATCTGACCTCAGGAAATCACATGATAGGGTGGGGCCAGGTTTCACAATGAACACACCCGAAACTCTGGCTGATTGGGACCCACACCCAGTTTCACACCTTGGCTCAGGCGATTAGAGGATCATCAGGGGGTCCTTTGTCCCTCTGTGGGGGGAAATTCCCACTAGGTTTATATCTGGGACTCTCCACCATTTGACCTTAGAACTGAAGAAGCTTCTCAGATGAAGGTGAAACGTCTTCAAGCAACTTAAAGAAGTCCAGACGCTTTTCTTTGTAAGCTCCTTTGACTACGATGACCTGGATGACTGAGAACCTCACAGACAATGTGGGATACTGTTTGTCCGTGATTTGAAGAGCCCAGCGCTGCTGGGCCCTCGGGACGCAGGGAAACTAACTCTGCAGGGGAGACCTACCTCTGCACTTGTGCAGGTGAAGCCAAAGGGAAGATTTGCTTCACCATATTTTCTAGTCTTTGGCTTGGAAGGAAGTTGGTTTGGAAACATATTTGGCGATGCTTCATCTCCTGCTTTGCGTTTGTGTGGGAACCCCGTCGAAACACCTGTCCATGATGCTAGCAGTGTCCAAGGGTTATTTTTTTGGGGGGGGGTTTTCTTACCGCGCCCCCTGAACTTTGGGAAGATCTGGACTATTTGGGCGACCGTGGCTCAGGGGGTTGGGAATCGCATCTCTAACCGGAAGGTCGCCGGTTCGATCCCCGGGCTCTCTGTCCTGGTCGTTGTGTCCTTGGGCAAGACACTTTACCCTACCACCTACTGGTGTTGGCCAGAGGGGCCGATGGCGCGATATGGCAGCCTGGCTTCTGTCAGTCTGCCCCAGGGCAGCTGTGGCTACAACTGTAGCTGCCTCCACCAGTGTGTGAATGTCAGAGTGAATGAATAGTGGCATTGTAAAGCGCTTTGGGTGCCTTGAAAAGCGCTATATAAATCCAATCCATTATTATTATTATTATTATTTGACGAACCACAGAGTGCTGTATGTTGAATTCTAGTGAAAATGTTTTCTTTTCAATCATTTACAAATTTTAAATGGCAGCACATAATCACACCTGTGGTCCTCAGGGCTCAAAAATGACCCCGTTTGCTTTGAAGCAACAAGTATAAAATATCATCCATCTCTGTGTTTCAAGGTTTTATTCAACTTTATTCCAACTCATTGCCTGACAGTTTTCTATATTTTGGCATGGTAGGAGGGCATGAGTCTGAGTGAAGGCAAACTTTCATGAGGACAAAGGCGTGTCCATATTTGACCCAAGTGCAGGAGGAAGCTCAGGTTTATTCCTCTGCACTGGTCCCATCATGGACAGCTTTCTTTCTGCAGTTGCAGGCCAAGGGGCATATACAGTAAACAAGCTGTTACAGGTGATTGTTTTCTTTTGGAAACCTGCAATGTTAGGGACAACTCGCGTGTCCTGACTGCAGGCCAGACGGTTTGCCATCGTACACTAGCATGTACAGCTGGACCTGCATCACATGCTGCCCATGTTTTTATCTCATAGCTCCCTGGTTTACTTGGATGTTCTGTTGGACAGAGTCCTCTGAAGAGGACTTGGTGCTCATACAGTCACATCAGTACCAGGATCTTACATCACAGCAGGAGAAACACCCACTTGTTCCATACACCTCATGGGAGCACGTTTGGGTCATGAACAATGATCATCTATTGTGTCTTTATCATGAAATGATATCACTTTTGTGCTTCTATAATTAAATTAAATAATTAATCTTGTGTCACCTTTAAAACTTCTCTACCAGACTCAGGATGTCATAAACTGGCCGTAGCGACTCTACTGGATGCACGGCAGTAAGAATCAACACACCCACATATGCCTACAGCTGCATTCGGTCCATTTTTCTTCCTCTCTTGTTGTCCCTCCTTGTTCGTCATTGAGTTGGCTGTAGAGCAGGTCATCTGCTAATTGGATGGTTGTTGGTTCAATCTCTGTGTGCTCTAGTCTGGAGTTCTTACCAAGGTGTCCTTGGGCAAGTTACTGAACCCCAACTTGGTCTCTGATGCATCCATTGGCACGTGAACTTTGAAAAGCATAAAACAAGCAGAATACACTGTGTGTAATTCTTTCAGTGCTCGAGTAGAAAAGCAATCGCAGGAGTATGGGACCTGGCACATGTGCTTGGACTGTGGTAGACTGTCTTTCTCTGAGGCTCATGAGAGAGTCAGGCATTGTCTGTCACTGGGAAGTAGAGCAGGGCGATATGGCCAAAAATATTTATCACGATATACATTTGAAAATTTGCGATAACGATATAACTGACGATATAATTGACACGAGACAAAATACTTTACAACTCCACAACTTTATTAGTGCAAAAAAACCCATCAGTGTATTTTCACTTAAAGAAGCAGCTGTTTTAAGTGCATTAAAGTTATATAAAAATGTAACAGTGCAAATTCCTCGCTGACAGTTTAACCAAAAGGTGTTTCCAGTGGAAACTGGCCGACACATCCTCAGCATAACCATGTATAATATCCACAAAACTTAAAAAGAGGTTAAACACACACAATACGGTAACATTATGTTGAAGCACAGTACGTATCGCTCCGCCTACGATAGCCATAATGCTCCGACAATCCATCAAGCGGTGCGGCTTCGTAGCTCAGCAAAGTCGTACTAAAACATCTGACAGATTTATCCTAACACCGTGTACATAAAATCGTTTTGAGGTCATAAACAAGAACAGAATTCACAAGCCTCAAGTGCAGTGGAGGCTTGTGAACATACTTTCTGTGTATGTATTATTGTAGGGTCTACCTTACAGTATGAAGCACCTTGATGCTGTTGTAAAAATACAATTGAATGGAATGCAGAGCACCTGCCTCCTCATTGTGCTGCCTGTTGGTGTTGTTGTGGTTATGACCTTTGCTCGACCCCACACATCAGTGATCCAAGATCAAAGATGTTTGGTGTGTAAATGTGACCCTTTGCAACCCTTTGTAATTTGGGGACATGTTTGTCCCCGAGGACCACAGGTGTTATAAAATCTAATACAAAATCCATAAATAAATCAAATTACTTAAAACTTAGTCCAGTCATGCATAGCATAGTACTGAATAACTGTTACTGTCAGACCATTTGATGATTAAAAACCCCATTTTTGATAGCAAAATTTCTGTAGAGGACAGAAATGTCCGAAAGACAACACAAGGGTTAATTGGAGCTCACCTGTCCTTACCTGGGACCAGTTGTGGGACTTGATGGTGCAGATTACCTTACCTACTTCCTTTCCCTGTCCTGCAGCGGGAAAGCTGGTTCCTAAAGAGGAGGCGAAAGGGATTCACTGGATGACGTGGACCGGTGTTGTCGGGCCGGAGGTGAACGGCATCTGGGTCAAATACTCCAACGTCACCAACGTAAACTCCGTGGACGCCAACTACAGCAGCGCTGTGCTGGTGGCTGGCGATGACCTTGGCCTCGTCAAGCTCTTCAGGTTCCCCTGCCTGAAGAAAGGCGAGTGATGCAAGCCGATAACATTTTTACTGAGGATCCACAGAGTCCGGCTGAGTGGTGGACCTCTGAGGTCGTCCTAATTCTGAGTCTTAGTCATTAGACCCGGAGTTACAGGCGTGGGACAGAATAGATTTGATGAGGATGTTTCTGGAGTGATGTGCGTTCTTATTCTTGTGTTTCTAACATCACACAGGGGCCAAATTTAAGAAGTACATTGGTCACTCTGCCCATGTGACCAACGTTCGCTGGTCCAGCGATCTGCAGTGGGTCATCAGCACCGGTGGTGCCGACCACGCCGTCTTCCAGTGGAGGTTCCTGCCCGAAGGTGTGATGAACGGTGTTCTGGAGCCCCTCCTACAAGGTGACGCAGAGCTTTCCTTTAGTTGCAGATGATGACGGCGTGGACCTCCCAGAAACTTTTCAGCAGTTAAACTAAATCAACAAACTGAGCTTGACTCTTTTATCATCCTAAAGTCTTTGCAGGTCATAATGGTGCGTTCACACCGAACACGACAGAAGCGACCAGAGTTTCAGGTTTACGGTCAATGGAGGAGCGCGATGAAGCGCGACTGGGGTTCCCGCGAAACTTCAGAAGCAGATTGGTGTCGCAAAAACGCTTTTCTGCCTGATTCGCGCAAACAATTAGCGCGACTGATGCGATGGAAAACACGCGCTGCAGTTTGTGTTGCATTTTGTGCATTCGCACTTATCGCATCTACCACTCGAGTTGGAAAAATCTGAACTCCAATCAGGAGCCTGATGACGTGATGCTCTGACCTGGTTCAAAGGGGCAGGTCCAGCCAAAGCCCTTCATTCTTCATTCAATATGGAGGAAAGGCTCATCAACGCCGTAGCCTACCACCCGGAGCTGTATGACACCAGCTGCCTGTTTACAATGAATTAATGTAGGCAGTTAATTTGTGCATGTTGTCATATAGGAATATATGTTTTTGTTTATTAATAAACAGCACACCGTGGTCCCGCTCTTCATCCGTCACTGCCTCACGTTTTCGCAGGTTTTTTTATTGCACAGTACAACTTTCAACAATGCGCATTGCATTCTGCAGCCTGATTGACAAATCTCCTCCGTGTCGTGTCTCCTGCGCTTGTTTGGTTTTGATAACCATCACGTCCAATTACGCCGCTGCTCTGCTCTCCACAGTAAATAGAGAAGGGAGAACCTCTCTTCAAACGCTAGATCGACAGCTGCCATCTTGCAAACATACCATCTGGCATTACTTCCGCCCACATTTCCGCTTCCCTATTGCATATTAAGTGCGACCAGTTTGCTTTGGACACGCTTCGAGGTGCGAATGTGCACGCGACCAGCCAGGGGCGTCTGGCGCTTTTTGGTCGCTTCTATCGCGTTCGGTGTGAACGCACCGTAAGAATCAGGTCTCCAAATCCAGTCTCCTCCTGCAGCTGCAGATTATTCATAATGATCCAAATCACTGTTCTTGTCCCGCCTCGCACCTTCTCCATTTGAAAACTCGAGCTAACTTATTGCCACACATGACAAAAGTACAGAATGCCCTGTAAAAACAGAGTGAAGAAGAAACACCCAGTGCATCATGGGAATCCCCGGCAGCCTACGTCTATTGCAGCATAACTAAGGGAGGATTCAGGGCCACCTGGTCCAGCCCTAACTATATGCTTTAGCAAAAAGGAAAGTTTGAAGCCTAATCTTGAAAGTAGAGATAGTGTCTGTCTCCTCAATCCAAACTGGAAGCTGGTTCCACAGAAGAGGGGCCTGAAAACTGAAGGCTCTGCCTCCCATTCTACTTTAAATACTCTAGGAACAACAAGTAGGCCTGCAGAGCGAGAGCGAAGTGCTCTAATAGGGTGATATGGTACTACAAGGTCATTAAGATAAGATGGGGCCTGATTATTTAAGACCTTGTATGTAAGGAGCAGGATTTTGAATTCTGGATTTAACAGGAAGCCAAAGCAGGAGAAATCTGCTCTCTCTTTCTAGTCCCTGTCAGGACTCTTGCTGCAGCATTTTGGATCAGCTGAAGGCTTTTCAGGGAGTTTTTAGGACTTCCTGATAATAATGAATTACAGTCGTCCAGTCTGGAAGGAATAAATGCATGAACTAGTTTTTCAGCGTCACCTCTGCTTATCGCTGACTCATATTTTTCACCTGTGCCGTGTCTTCAGAGGGTTACGCCGACTCCAACAGCGGCGAGTCGGACTCAGACGTGTCAGATGTGCCGGAGCTCGACTCGGACATCGAACAGGAAGCTCAGACCAGCTACGAACGTCAGGTGACTGGGACACAAATGCTCCCACCTGCAGTCAAAAAGCCGTCTGACTCACCTGTCTCTGTCTGCAGGTGTATAAGGAGGACCTGCCACAACTCAAGAAGAAGCTGATTGGTTCCCTGAAGCGGCAGAAAGCTCCAGAGGAGGGGCTTCGTCTGCAGTTTGTTCACGGGTAAACTATCCACATCAGACATGGATCTGGTCTCGTGAGTAAATAATGTAAATAAACCTCCGTTTGTGCTGCTTCCTGTTTGCTGCAGGTACCGGGGCTTCGACTGCCGTAACAACCTGTTCTACAGTCAGGCGGGAGAGGTGGTGTACCACGTGGCCGCCGTCGCTGTCGTCTACAACCGGCTGCAGCACAGCCAGAGGTTTTACCTCGGGCACGACGATGACATCCTCAGCCTCGCCGTCCACCCGCTCAAAGACTACGTGGCCTCGGCACAGGTATGCCCGGCCGATCGCAGCATGTCGCGTTTCCGAGACGGTTTCTGATTGGCTGTTCCTGTGTACAGGTGGGCAGAGACCCGGCCATACATGTGTGGGACATCCAGACCCTGAAGTGTCTGTCGCTGCTCAAAGGACACCACAGCAGGGGCGTGTGTGCTCTGGAGTTCACAGGTAAGCTGACTGCACGCCGTGCCATCGGGCATCAATATTTCTATCCCTAAGCCCTCACCTGTTATCGCTAACTCAGCGGGTTAGCTCAAGTAGAAACAGCTGTTGTTCCCAATCCTTCCTTCACACTGCTTTCTGACGTAACTCCTCTCTTGGTACTTCTCAGCTGATGGGAAGAGTTTGATCTCAGTGGGATTCGATGAATTTCACTCCATCATCATCTGGGACTGGAAGAAAGGAGAGAGACTAGCCAAGGCCAGGTAAACACACCTGGATTAAGTCAGCTAGTCCTGCCGTAAGATGGTCGTGCTTTTGTAAGCTCACAGTTTCTCGCAGTGGTTGCCGAGTGTTAGGGAAAATATTCTAAAACACTTCTTCAGTAAAGACTCAGAGAAGAGAAACACACAGAGTTCTTGCTAGCAAGGGCAGCTCCCTACTGAGAGACTCCGGTGAGGAGCTGACCTGGTCTTTATTTTATACTCCATTGAACGTGTGTGTGTGTGTGTGTCCTGCTGATCAAAGGGTCATAAAAGGCACATCCTTGGTCAGGAAGAGGGTAGACCTCCCTCACCCTAGATAACATTGGTGAGGAAGTCAAGCAGTTAAAGCACTTAGACTAAAACAGACGTAACTACACTGAACAAAAATATAAACGCAACACCTTTGTTACTGCTCCCATTCCCCATGGGATGGACGTAGAGACCTAAAATTCATTCCAGATACACAATATAACCATCCCTCCCAAACAGTGGTCACAAATCAGTCCAAATGTGTGGTAGTGGGCACATCTGCTATATTGAGATAATCCATCCCACCTCACAGGTGTGCCACATCAGGATGCTGATCTGACATCATGAGTAGTGCACAGGTGTACCTCAGACTGCCCACAACAAAAGGCCACCCTGGAATGTGCAGTTTTGTCTCACAGCAAAATGCCACAGATGCCACAAGCAATGAGGGAGCGTGCAATTGGCATGCTGACAGCAGGAATGTCAACCAGATCTGTCGCCCGTGCATTGAATGTTCATTTCTCAACCATAAGCCGTCTCCACAGGCGTTTCAGAGAATATGGCAGCACATCCAACCGGCCTCACAACCGCAGACCTCGTGTAACCACACCAGCCCAGGACCTCCACATCCAGCAGGTTCACCTCCAAGATCGTCTGAGACCAGCCACCCAGACAGCTGCTGGAACAATTGGTTTGCACAACCAAACAATTTCTGCACAAACTGTCAGAAACCGTCTCAGGGACGCTCAACTGCATGCCCGTCGTCCTCATCGGGGTCTTGACCTGACTCCAGCTCGTCGCCGTAACAGACTTGTGTGGGCAAATGCTCACATTCGATGGCGTCTGGCACGTTGGAGAGGTGTGCGCTTCACGGATGAATCATGGTTCACATTGTTCAGGGCAGATGGCAGCTGAGAATGTCCCAGTTCTTGCATGGCCAGCATACTCACCGGACATGTCACCCATTGAGCATGTTCGGGATGTGCTTGACCGGCGTATACGACAGCGTGTACCAGTTCCCACGAATATCCAACAACCTCGCACAGCCATTGAAGTGGAGTGGACCAACATTCCACAGGCCACAATTGACAATCTGATAGACTCCATGCGACGATGTGTTGCACTGCATGAGGCAAATGGTGGTCACACCAGATACTGACCGGTTCTGGGTCCCCAGACCCCCAATAGCGCAAAAAACTGCACATTCCAGGGTGGCCTTTTGTTGTGGGCAGTCTGAGGTACACCTGTGCACTACTCATGATGTCAGATCAGCATCCTGATGTCGCACACACCTGTGAGGTGGGATGGATTATCTCAATATAGCAGATGTGCCCACTACCACACATTTGGACTGATTTGTGACCACTGTTTGGGAGGGATGGTTATATTGTGTATCTGGAATGAATTTTAGGTCTCTACGTCCATCCCATGGGGAATGGGAGCAGTAACAAAGGTGTTGCGTTTATATTTTTGTTCAGTGTACGTTAATCCTACCATAAAACAATAAGAGAAGGTATGACCTCTCTCGTGCTCCCAGGATGTGGGTGTGCATTCTAGTGTGGAATACACACCAAGCCTTTGCAGCCTGTTAAAGATCACACACAATTGATTATATGCCTCTAAGTATACATGGTTGAATATTTCCTAATACAAATAACTACATGCAGTATTCTACCATATGCAAACTTATATCACTAAAAGATTATACTGACTACTAAATACAATTTTCCATTAACACCGAGGGAAATGTTTGTGTCTCGTTTCACGTGTTTGAGCCGATTGGCTGAAAGCTTATGTGTCTGCAGGGGTCATAAAGACAAGATCTTCATGGTGAAGAGCAATCCTTTCAGGATGGACAAACTGGTGACCGTGGGCATGAAACACATCAAGTTCTGGCAACATTCAGGTAGGCGTCGTTTCCTCTTTACCTGGAACTCACCTGACACGCTCAGCTCAACGAGGTAGGAGGGGTCACATGGGGCTGTCCCACATGTAGGGCTGCCACGATTACGTCGACTATCAAAATCATCGATGACTAATTTAATAGTCGACGCGTCATTTGAAGCTTTGTAAGGTCCCAAAAGATGCAGGAATAAGTTGTAGGATTTAAGAGTGTAATAACGGACTGAAACAGAAGATGGCAGCACTGCATGCCAGCTGCCATTAAACCCCGAAGAAGAAGAAGAAGCTGTGTCCCAGAATTCATAGCGCGGCCCAGCTCAGTTTCCAACAATGGCGGCAGCGAGTTAGTTTTGTCACTGTCACTACCCGATCCGTACCGGAAACCCGATGGGTACCCCGCATGCGCGAAAGGTTTCTACTTCCGGTCGTAGCGTTTTACGATAGTTATGGGTCAGAGTATCTGTTAAGATGTTAAGAATAACAAGTATATCTTAAAATGTTTGCAATAATGAAGCATTTCAATATAATGTAGACAAAAACGAAAAATAAGAAGAAAGTTACGGATCAGGACTCTCGATCCTTACTGCGCATGTGTAAAGTCTGACCGTACAAATCGGGTCTACCCGATCCGTACTGCGCATGTGCAGATGTTTTCTTCTTCTTCTGTTCGTTTAATGGCAGTTTACTCCCCAGTGTACGAGGATACCGCCACCTGCTGACCGAGCGAATAAAGCCTATTATAAACTGAATTATCGTCATTACAAACGTGTGTTAAATTTGATTTAGCGATAGTCGAGTGTGTTTATGCTTGTCTGTGAGGAGAGGATTGTTGGAATAGTGATGATGATGTGCGCTATCACTGTCAATTGTCAGTAAACACTTCATCTGGCTGATGAATCTACACGTGAGATATTACAAAGTCTGTGTTATTAACTCTGTAATTAGGCGCCATTCTTCTTATTTTACGGCGCTGTTGTTCAGTCGGGGGACGCTCTCTGTTGAGGAGAAAAGCATGAATTTCTTTGTATACGGATTATCCATTGTTTAAATGTCCCGGGCAGTCGAAAAGGTACCAGAAACCCGATCGGTACCCCGCATGCGCAAATCTTACGTCACTTCCTCTCTTTGCCAACATTGCGACATTCAATATATTTGAATGATACGGTTAGCGCCCAGTTAGCTCCTAGCATTTCTCAACAGCTCTGCCTCCTTTTCGACTGCCCGGGACATTTAAACAATGGATAATCCGTATACAAAGAAATTCATGCTTTTCTCCTCAACAGAGAGCGTCCCCCGACTGAACAACAGCGCCGTAAAATAAGAAGAATGGCGCCTAATTACAGAGTTAATAACACAGACTTTGTAATATCTCACGTGTAGATTCATCAGCCAGATGAAGTGTTTACTGACAATTGACAGTGATAGCGCACATCATCATCACTATTCCAACAATCCTCTCCTCACAGACGAGTATAAACACACTCGACTATCGCTAAATCAAATTTAACACACGTTTGTAATGACGATAATTCAGTTTATAATAGGGTTTATTCGCTCGGTCAGCAGGTGGCGGTATCCTCGTACACTGGGGAGTAAACTGCCATTAAACAAACAGAAGAAGAAGAAAGCATCTGCACATGCGCGGTACGGATCGGGTAGACCCGATTTGTACGGTCAGACTTTACACATGCGCAGTAAGGATCGGGGAGTCCTGATCCGTAACTTTTTTATTTTTCGTTTTTGTCTACATTATATTGAAATGCTTCATTATTGCAAACATTTTAAGATATACTTGTTATTCTTAACATCTTAACAGATACTCTGACCCATAACTATCGTAAAACGCTACGACCGGAAGTAGAAACCTTTCGCGCATGCGGGGTACCCATCGGGTTTCCGGTACGGATCGGGTAGTGACAAGTTTTAATGTTACTCTTATTATTCTTTCTGGGTCACAAAATAAACGTTTAACATATTTTCAGGCGAGAATGTAGCTGTGTAAACCTCAAATATCTGCTCAGTTTATCAAGACACCGCATATTTTCAAAAGCGCTCCGACGTTTTCGGAGACGTCTGTTACCCACTAGCTCGTTAGCTAGGCGGGGGCTAGGCTAACTAGAGCCGTGAGAACACCGGACTCCCGGCAGATCGTTTTCAAACCCACCGCCGTCTTTCGCTACTCAGGTTAAACATGATATATAAGTCACTTAGATAACTTAAAAATGTTATTATTTGGCTTTTTTCAGTGTTTTATTTGTTCCTGAGTAAATCTGTTTGGCTGAGATTAAAGTTTTTACACAGCTGAATAAACATCAAGCAGACAGCTGATTATCAGAAGTGTGAGATGCTGGAGAATATACTCCAGTGTCCTGTTATATTTTAGATAGCAAGGAGTTTATTAAACTTCACCGAAACAATCTGCAAATTTCATTCAAATTTAATAAACTATCATCTTGTCTTTATTTTTAGTTAGCACAGACCTTAAACACTTAAAGCTGTAAGCTAATGATAGTTATATAAGAGCAGATGCTGCTGGTGCAATAAGCTGTATGTTCAATGGATGATGATCTGATTAGTCGACTAATCGCAAAAATAATCGGTGACTAGTCGACTATCAGAATAATCGTTTGTGGCAGCCCTACCCACATGTGGTGGTTTTATTCACGCTCTGATAAAACGTGAACTTTAAAACGTTTCTTTTTAAATGGATGCTTGTAAACATCCGTTCCCGTCCCGCAGGCGGCGGTCTGACCTTCAAACGCGGGATTTTCGGGAACCTGGGGAAACAGGAGACGATGATGTCGGCGTGTTACAGTCGATCCGAGGACCTCGTTTTCTCCGGAGCCACGAACGGAGACGTTTACATCTGGAGAGACACGATGCTTATCAAGACCATCAAAGCCCACGACGGCCCCGTGTTCGCCATGTGCTCCCTGGACAAGGTGACGCTTCATCCTTTGTTATCTAAAGTGGAGGAGGGTTGAGTCTGTAGCAGGGTGGAGTAATACGAGCATGGACAAAAACGATCTTTTACATGATTGATTGATGATTGAAGATGATTGTCAAGAAGTGGCTGCAGGCAGCAGAGGACGCAAAGGCAGGACGCAACTCAAAACACAGCTTTATGCTGCAGGAGATACAGAACTAAACTAAACACACAGGAGGGAACTCAGCCGAAGGTGATCTAAGTAATGAGGCAGGGAAACATGACACACGTCACACAGGAGACTATCAAAGTAAAACAGGAAGCACTCGCACCACATGGCACATGACAGGGGAGAACGCTCAGGGAAATGAGCTAACGAGGGGGGGGGCAGTTAAGGTGGTCGAGACACAGAGAGAGCGCGAGAGGGGAGACATGACAGGCTGGGGAGGAGAAACGTGAGGAGGAGGACAAGGGAACAGGAAAGGGGAAGAAGACACAGACACACCAAACTCATGAACCGAGAACATGAATACAAAGTAACACAAGAACTCAAAAACACTGGTGACCCGGAAGCATGACAACGATCCTTTCAAAATAAAATCATAACCACAGACTTGTTTGCATTTCTGCTTCCTGTGTCCAGGGTTTTGTGACGGGGGGGAAAGACGGCATCGTGGAGCTTTGGGACGACATGTTTGAGAGATGTTTGAAAACGTACGCCATCAAGCGGGCCGTCCTGTCTCCGTCCTCTAAAGGTAGGGGACGCCAGCATCGGGGTGTTTTTGAACGGCGCGAGCACCTGAAGGTGATCGGTCGTGTTTTCTGAGCAGGGCTGCTGCTGGAGGACAACCCGTCCATCAGAGCCATCACGCTGGGCCACGGTCACATCCTGCTGGGAACCAAGAACGGAGAGATCCTGGAGATCGATAAGAGCGGCCCCATGACGCTGCTGGTGCAGGTAAGTTAACTTCACCAATCTGTCACGGGCTCTCCTGCTCCGCCCCCACCTCACTGAGATTGAATCGCTACAGTGCACTGACACAGTCACCTGTACACCTCACACCTGTGTGTGCCAGGGTCACATGGAGGGCGAGGTGTGGGGTTTGGCGGCACACCCTCTACTTCCTGTCTGTGCCACCGTCAGTGACGACAAAACTCTGAGGATCTGGGAGCTGTCAGCCAATCACCGCATGGTGGCTGTCCGCAAGCTCAAGAAAGGTGAGACGAGCAAATGTGAAACCTTGGCGTGCTCTCTTTCTTACCTGTGCTGTGTTTCCTGTCAGGTGGGCGGTGCTGTGCCTTCTCTCCGGACGGGAAAGCTCTGGCGGTCGGCCTAAATGATGGCAGCTTCCTGGTGGTGAACGCTGACACGCTGGAAGACATGGTGACGTTTCACCATCGCAGAGAGCTCATCTCAGACATCCGCTTCTCCCAAGGTACCTGAACTCAGCGCACAGGTGTGGCACAGGATGAAGGTCACCGGTGGGTCGCTGATGAGTCAGGTGTGTGTTTCAGATGCGGGGAAGTACCTGGCTGTGGCCTCGCACGACTCTTTTGTGGACATCTACAACGTCCTGACCAGCAAGAGAGTCGGCATCTGCAAAGGAGCCAGAAGCTACGTCACTCACATCGACTGGGACTCCAGAGGTGAGACTCACCTGTGCTGCGGTCACTGGCGCCACCTTCAGGACACACTTTCCACTAATAGCAGGCTGCAGCTTTACATGACGGTGAGGTGGTGTCAGACTCTCATGTGCTACCTCTACAGGTAAGCTGCTGCAGGTGAACACCGGAGCCAAAGAGCAGCTATTCTTTGAGGCGCCGCGAGGACGCAGACAGAACATCAGCGTGGCCGAGGTCAGGAGCGCGCCGACAGCTCTGGTGAGGCGTTTCGACTGAACTGCAGAGGTCATGCCGTGTTTCTGTTTCAGTTCGAGAAGCTGGAATGGGCGAGCTGGACGTCCGTTTTCGGTCCCACCTGTGAGGGGATATGGCCAACGCTCAGCTTCATTAACGCCGCCTCGCTCACCAAAGACCGCAAACTGCTGGCCACCGGAGACGACTTCGGCTTCCTCAAACTCTTCAGCTTCCCGTCCAGGGTGAGAGAGGAGTCCACGCCACGTCTCAAAACGTCTACTTTCAAAGGCTCTGTTCATCTTAACCTCTGACCTCTGACCTCAGGGCCAGTTTGCCAAGTTTAAGAAGTATGTGGGTCACAGCTCCAACGTGACCAATGTCCGCTGGTCCAACGATGACACAGTGTTGCTGACAGTGGGCGGGGCTGATACAGCGCTGATGATCTGGACCAGAGAGCTGCCGGGTCACAAGGAGAGCAAAGCTGTGGACAGCGAGGAGTCTGACGACGACACAGAGGAGGACGGAGGTACACCGTGACCACGGCAACTCATTTCCACTTTACAGTCCCAGTTCAGAACAGCAGCTGCCTCGTTCAAGGAGGGGCAGCTGCTGTGATTGGTTGGAGGGTGAGCGGAGGAAAACATCGCTGTAATAAATGCATGAACTGGTTTTTCAGCGTCTCTCTGAGACAGGACATTTCTCATTTTAGAG